>NC_046989.1:7069141-7369141 GCF_009769545.1 Cyclopterus lumpus
GCTAATTATTTCCTCGCACTACATCATTGAAATAGGCGTGTCTCGGGTGACTGAGAAAACAGCGCAGACCTCACACACAAAGTTTCGGGGAGTTGTCTTTTGAAAGCCGATACCCCCCATACCTCCCCTCTACCCTCTACCCTTTTAAAGCCCCCCCCCGTCCCTTACTTCCTCCACCCCGCCCTTTTCCCACCACATCCATCGCACGTCATCTGGGTTATGGTCAGGCGTCCTCTCTGGCCGCCTGCCTGCCGAGGGCCGGCCTGCCGTCTGGGGTCCTCGGGGAGCGCTGTAAGGAGCCTGAGGCAGGGCCAACAGAGTTTAGCCTCTTAATTCTACTTTTAGTTTGTTTAAGCGTCTCACTCCACCTGTTGTCACTTACTTGTTTAGCGCTTGGAGAAAAGATGATAACCATTTTTCTTTTCTTTTTTTGAGTGTCGCTCTCTGAGATGGTGACAAAGAGATGATGCTGTTTGGATCAAAAGTTGTATTAAGATTTCAGTTAAATCCAATTTGTAGGAGCAGGAAGCAGATATATAATGATGATAGACCAGCACGAGCCCTCGAGTATACACACACAAACACACACACACGCTCCACACACAGTCCCTCAATGGCTCTTGATCCGACAGTCTCCAGTCCGTTGGCTAGTGGAGAGACGGGAGGGGGGTGAGCGCCGCTGTTTGTTGACCCCGGTTGAGCCTTGCAGGATTTAAATGTATGGCCACCAAAAGAAAAAAAGTGAGAGAGATGAAGTAGGAGGAAAAAAAGGAGGAAAAAAGAGGGGGGAAAAGGCCCTTTTAGCTGTAGCCTTTTCCTCTGGTGCGCTGGGAGAGGCCCAGAGTATGGCAGCTGTCCCAGTCTCTGTGTGTGTGTGTGTGTGTGTGTGTGTGTGTGTGTGTGTGTGTGTGTGTGTGTGTGTGAGACAGAAAGACGGAGAGAGAGACCAAGTTAAAGGAGCCAAGGGGTCAGGTTGCACCCCTCTTTCACCCCTACAACCCCATACAGACACATTCACACAAACGTACATGCAGCAGCAGTAGCTAAATGCGAGCACGGCCCAACCCTGATTGCCCAGATTGCATTGGCGTCATAGACAGTCGTTTCAAAATCTGCCCGGCGACAAGGCCAGTGGACAGATCACAGGAGTGTGGAGTGTAACAGCTACCCCCTGGCATCCCTCTAGTCGGCTGGCATCCCAGTTGTGGCACCTAGGTGCACTTCAATTTCAGCCGGGTGTACAGTGATTCTTGTAAGATTTATGTTTAGCGTTGCTTTGAGAGGCTGCCGTTCAGTCTGAGCTGTACGGAGGGAAGAAATAGTTTAAGTCAATATTTTCCATTATTCTTTCATTATGTATTTCATCGGGAGGAGATGAAGTAGCAGACATATTTTTAAAAAAAAGATGCAAAGTATGGAGTTCGTAAAAAATAGTAACTCACCATCAGGAAGATGCTGATGTTTATGTTTGAAACAAATAGTTTGACAATGTAAGAAATATTCTCTTTCTTTCCGAGAGTGATGGGCGGTCCACACACACAGATGTGTGTTTGACATCCGTCACGGGAGGAGATACGCTTCCAATTTATGAAATGTGTCAATCCACACTGACTCCCGAGACATGAGATATCCATCCGCCCCAAGACCCCCATGCAGTTTATATCACGCACATTTCAAATTTTTATACGTTCTGAACGATGCCTGTCGTGATTGACACTGGGAGCCTGACTAAAATCAATGAAAAAAAAAAATGTAATAAGTGAGCTTGTAGTGTTGGTAGGCAGATTTGTTACCTAGACAGAGCCAGGCTGTGTCCTGCCTGCTGCCAGCCTTTATGCTAAGCTAAACTAACCAGCTGCTGGCTGCATGTATTTAACATGAGAATATAATTAATCTTCTCATCTAACTTTTGGTAAGAGAGCAAGTGTATTTCCCCATAAATTGAACAATTACTTCAATAATCTTTTAATCTGGTGAATTTTGCCTAAATGGATGATTAGACAAAGGATCCTATACTTTCATGGGAACAATGGAAAAATAACTCCCTTTCTCTTTGTTTGGACATGAGTTTTGTTTAAGCTGAAACAACCAAAACATCTGTCTCTCACCGAAACCTATTCAGTTCTTGCGTTGGTTCAAAAATATTCTTGAACTCATATATAAGAGAGTCGAGTGAGAGAGACTGGTCGGCCAAGGAAAGCCAGCTATAGGTGTGAGGTGAGCAGGTCACAGACAGCCTGTGAGCCAATCACAGTCTGACAGACTCAACCCCCCCCACACACACACACACCCAAAACAGACTGGAGAATCCATCTAGAAAGCCAGAGCAACCGGCGTGGGCTTTTTCTAGAGGAACGCACCAGACAGGAAACCACATGATACGTGTGCTTTAGTGTCTGCTGCGCGTGTCTGTGTGAGAGCATGTGTGTGTGTGTGTGTGTGTGTGTGTAGGTGTTTCTCTCTCTGTTATACACATAAACTCTCTGTGGTGCGGGACGGCTGAGGTCATCCGAGTGGAGAGACGGCCTCATATTGTGACCATGCTTGTTTAATGGAAGTCAATCGGTGCGCAATATTTCAAGCCAAGATTCCTCACTTTATTGATAACTCTAAGGTTTTTTCGAGAAAAAGCCCCATTGTTGCCAGATGTTTCTCTCGCCTGAACATTTGAGCATGATAAGTTGATTATTAAAGGAACTACCAATAATGACACCGAATTCACTTGAACTCTGAATCATTATACGAACAGAAGTCCCGAAGCAGTAAATCATTAAAATTTTTTGGGGGGGTTTCCATCAACTTCCATAAATAGACCCTTGAAAGCACAGCCCACCTTTTGTTCGGACCGGTCTTCTGGCCGAACGCTCATCTGCCATTGGTTACAAATAAAGGAGCATATTTCCTCATTTCCTCAATAGCTCAAGATAATGTACACCGCATTGAAATACAAAGACATTTTGTTTTTATGATTACTATCTTAATGTTAGAGAAGCTGGAAGCAGCTCCTTGACAAATGAACAATTACCAATCAAAACTCTTAATGATAAATGAATGAATTGTACAATTTTAGACATGGGATTTGAACAAAATATTTTTATGAAAATAGCCACAATGAGAGTGAAGACAAGAGTCAAATGTGGCCATTTGTCACAGGTGGAACAGGTAAACTACAGTACACCATGGAGTAGAACAAACAGCATGCTGTAAGCTTTCCAGTAGTATTGAGACCATTTAAAATATCCATTTTTATTTGCAATGTGTGTTTTCCTAAGATTTCCTAAGGATGCACATTTGTCCATCTAACAATGTTTGAAATGGAGCCAACGTTGATGTCCAGAGAGACACCCTCTCCCTGTCCTTGATTCTGTCCGTCTGGCCGTCTGTCCGTCCGTCCGTCTGTCCGTCTATCCGTCTGTCCGTCTGTCCGTCCCACCTTCTCTTCCTCCGCCGGCCCGCCCGCCTCTTAGTCTCTCCCTCTGTCTCTCTGGCTAGAGTGATGATTCAGGGCCTATTGTGAAGTCAGCAATCCGATACAGAGCCAGCCCGAGAGCCGGGAGGGGGAGGTGGACGAAAGAGGGAGGAGGGGGGGATAGAGAGAGTAGAGGGGGATGAGAAACAGAAGGTATTATGGGTGTTCTCAGAGCCAAGTCCATGCTGTCTGGAGCCCAGGGTGCTTTGGCACCCTTACCTGTCCTCTGCTTTACCTGTTGCTCCCATTCTCTGATCTGGTCTCTGTGTCTCTCCCCCAACCAAGCTCTCCCTTTTGGTCTCCCTGCCTGTCCCTCTTTTCTTTTACACTTGCGTACATCCTCCTCTCCCTCAAGCTGCCTTCTTTCTTTCGCAGACATAAGGTATTGCGAGTGATTTTATTAGGAAGATGATATGAAGTGTTTCAAGGCCTGGTATGATGGAACAGCTTTTGGGACACTCAACACCCGCTCCATCGCCTCGGTGCGTCGGGCAGCAGCAACTTCTTACAATATGGACCCTGAGAGCAGATGGCATGTGAGGGCATACCTTTCTGTCTGCTGAATGTCTCTTCATTTGTCTTTTTTTTAAAGGATATCTACCTTATGGTGTACGTCTCACATGCACTCACACACACACACTGTGATGTCACAAGCAGCATTATTTAACAGGCAGCTGGGAGGCCATTCATCATTTAATTAAAAGCGTCTGAAAGGGATCTGAGGCCTAATGAGATTAGCTTTAATTATTGATGCGGCTGCTGCTGCCACAGACACGCACTTACACACACAGGCTCACAAACGCACGCACACACACACACACACACACACACACACACACACACACACACACACACACACACACACACACATCTCCAGTTATGACCGATGACAGACACTCAGGCTCTCAAAGAGTTAAACTCTTAAAACACAAACATGTTCACTCTTTTTGCTTTTGAATTCTTTGCCCTCTTACCTGATCTTTTTCCCAACACACACACACACACACACACACACACGCACACACACACACACACACATCTCATTGATTTCGCTCAGGGGGGTGGGTTGGTGGACTCAGGGGGGGGGGGCTGCGGTACGGGGACCGAGTGTGTGGGGGGGGGGGGGGGGGGGAGGGTGCGGTAGCTGTGGTCGGGGGTTGGGGATGAGGAAGGGTGAGGGGGGGGGGGGGGAGTTGCAGGAGGATGGTGTTGTGTTTCTTCTGGTCTTCTGGTCGCACACAGCAGCAAAGAAGAGCTCAAACTGTTCGAGTCCGCTGGCTCTTTTCTCCATTTCACGGAGCTGCATCGTGCCAGAAAACCTTTTATATTACTTTAGCATCACACACTTGGTTTGTTTGGGACCCTCAGCTGCACACGTGTTTGGAATAACGTCCCGTGCGTTTGGCCTACGTTTGGCTGCACAGCATGCGCTTGTAATGACTGACCCGCCCTTTGTTGTACCTTGAAATGGTCCAAGCTAATGATAGATTTGTCCTAAATATTCATAATATTAACAAACAGATTTAGTTTTAAGTATCTGTTCTCTCCTATACACTGTCACAACTTCTATATTGGGGATTCATCTGCGATGACTTATACACATCATGCAGCATGGAGCTGGCTGCCAATTTTCAGTTCATTGATTAATCGTTGTCTATAAAATGTATAAATGAGTATGGACTTTATATTTCCGCACTGAACTTCATCTTTGAGTTCACTCCCAGTGTGTTTCTTTAGCTTTAGACATTTCATATTGAGTTGTGTGTTCAGCACCACTGATTAGAGTTATGTTCTGGAGTGCTAGTGTGTGTGTGTGTGTGTGTGTGTGTGTGTGTTTGTGTGGTGTGTGTGTGTGTGTGTCTGGTCAGCCATAGACTGGTTTAGGTTTCTCCCAGTTGTTTTTTTAATCACTCTCATCAGATTAGCTGAGAAGGGGCAGTCGAGGCCAAACGCTTCACAATTAACAGCGCAGAACCGGCCCACACACACACACACACACACACACACACACACACACATATCCATCAGTGACTTTTCATTTGTCTCTATTGAGTAAAGCTGCATTAAATCATGTCTGTGATCCCCTCACTCTGAGACAATGAGGAGCCAATTTAAATGGCAGATATGAAGACCACCAGGACGGCGAGGGAGGCCTCGGTCTCTGTTCTCCTCTACTGCTCTTCCTCCACAAACACAAGTATTCACTACAAGTTGATTAAATGAAACACGTCTTTGGGATTCTAAAATTAGAAAAGCCCCCTGACCACTCTTTGTCCATAGTTATAGAGAGAGATTTAACCCAGTACGTGTTAGATCTTAGAATTGATTCAAAATAATCTGAAACAAATGGTTGTGCAAAAGGAAACATTGTACCAAGCGAGCAAGGGATTTGAGGGGTAGCTGCTCTGTTGGAGGCAAGAATGCGATCTCAAACCGAAGGATCTAAAGATGATTCAAGTACAATTGATTTCACAGACAGAGGCTGGAGTCTGCTCCTTTTTTTTCTTCCAAAGCAGTTTGTTGTTTTCCACTGAAGTCATCACATTTTTTTAACACAAGGGTTTACAAGTGAGCCTTGACCACAGTAATGGTGGCTGGACTCGCATATCGCTGAATTTCCTAATCAAGTCTCAGAATCGGGTCACAGAAAAGTGGGCAGCAGCCTTGGAGCCCAGACTCTTAGTGGCCGCGGATTGTCTGTGTGGCAATTACTTCAACACAATTGTTTGGATTGTTTAAAAAAAAAAATGCACCACTCAAGTATAATTGTGCATTGTGTTTTTTTCTTCTTCTCCGAATCTTGACTGAAACACTTTTTAGTCGAGGAGCCCTGTGTTTTATATTTGTAAAAACGTTTTCTTATCAGCAAATCCCATGAAAATAACAAAAGCAACAATGAATTGGTGAAGAGCGTCTTTCCTTTTTTATCCAACGCCTGATGAATCTTATATTCCATTTTCATTGACCTTGCATAAACTGATGTTTGGACAGTCATGGTCGGTAGTCTGACAAATAAAGATAGTCACTGTGAATAAGTTATTCAGCGAGTGGTATCAATCTTCTCATAGAACTTTCAGCAAGAAAACATAAAATCACTTCCCCGAAAGAAGAAATCTGTACTGCTTTTACTATTAGGATTTGGATTAATCGGGATTATTTGGACTATTAAATGTTTGGAAATGTCACGAAAAGTCTGGGTACATAGTTTAAAGCACATATTGTATAACATGTCACGTCCACGATGGTTCGGATCAGTTTACGATCATTCCCTCACTAACATATATTGTTATATGTTCTTTTTCTAGGCAAACTCACACACAAGCCTTATCAAAGTCACTGTAACTTCTTCCTCTGTGCCGAGTGACTGAACAGCTCTGTGCTGGATAGCTCGGAGCGACCACGCTGGGTGTTGTTCTCTCCTTTCTCAGATTGTGCGTATTGTCTCGGGGGTTCAATGGAGCGGGTCAGCGTCTAGTTTTAGCTCTATTTTCGTCTTGAAGACAAAGAGGTTCAAAGACATGCGATACTCTGCAGTGTGTGAATATACTTTCATTTCGGGAACCCTTCAAACTTGTGAGTAGGCAGCTCTTGGCAAATGCATGTGAGGCTGGTAAAACCAGAGAGAGAGAGAGAGAGAGAGAGAGAGAGAGAGAGAGAGAGAGAGAGAGATGTTTTTGGAGAGTACCTTTTCACCCAAACACCTCCTCCTCCACCTTTTCCCTGCTCCACAGACTCACCCTGTTCTTCCCTTTCACTCCCTCACTCCTTTTTTCCTATAGCTTCCTACTACACCTGAAAAAGGGGCATTTTTGGACGCATAAAGAGAAGGATAGTTTTACACCTCCCCGGGCCGGGGGAACTGGGGGGTGTAGGAGGAGTGGTGGAGGGAGGCGGGGAGGGAGGGAGGAGGCTCGGCACAATGTATTTTACATGAAAGGAAGGGGATAGAGTTACCACACCGATAACCACTCATACAAATGGGGAGAGCAGAGAGCTTTGAGCAGGGGACAGGTAAATGTGTGAGACTGTGTGTGTGTGTGTGTGTGTGTGTGTGTGTGTGTGTGTGTGTGTGTGTGTGTGTGTGTGTGTGTGTGCGAGAGAGAGAGAGAGAGAGAGAGAGAGAGAGAGAGAGAGAAGGATAGATAGATGGAGGTTGTGTTTGTGTGGTTTTGTGGTCACACACCAGCCAATTTCAGAGACAGGGACGGCTGGATGATCATGTTGCACAGGTGTGTGTGTGTGTGTGTGTGTGTGTGTGTGTGTGTGTGTGCGTGTGCGTGTTGTTGCGTGTGTGAAAGAATTCCTTTCCAAATTTTTTCTCCCAATGAATCCTGTTATGTGTTATGAAGTCGACCCAACTAACATCTTTGTCATCTGTATGTTCCTGACTTTTTTTAACGGGGATAATATTAAAGAAGTATTTACATTTTTTTGGAAATGTGCTTATTCGCTGTCTTGCCTAGAGTTAGATGAGAAGGTCAATGCCACTGTCATGTCTGTGCAATAGATATGAAGCTACAACAGCCAGTTAGCTTAGCTCAGCATAAGCACTGTAAACATAGAGAAACCAGTAGCCTGGCTCTGGTAAAACCACAACTTGTTGTTTTTACACTTCACATTATTTTTAGTATGGATTAAATATATTATTTATTAATTAGTCTGGTTTAGCTGTGCTGCTTGGTGGGTTTTGATAACGTTGATAGCTGTTTCCAGTCTTCCTGCTAAGCTGACTCATTTTAGCTAAGCCTAGCATTAGCTTCCTATATATCATACAAACACCAGAGTGGTATTTATCTTATCATCTAACTCTTGATAAAAAAGCGAGTAAGCATACTTTTCATAATGTAGAACTACTCCTTTAAAATCAGATTGAATGAGGCTCGTTCATTATAATACTTAATACCTGTGTTGTGTAATTAATTGTAAAAAAAAAGAAAAGAAAATACAAATACATTGATTTTAAGATAATTAATAAATGCATTTCTGTATAGATCTAATTGTTTTAACTCAAAGAAGCTTATGAAAATCCGATTGCGCTACAGAATAAACGAAAAGAACCAGGAGACAAAAGAAATAAAGACGGCAGAGTCTGTCTTACTTCTTGCTGAGTGGAAGATAAACTGCTGTTGTTCCACTTGAAGAACAAAGTTGTTCTCGAGGGCCTCTTCACAGGGAGCGAGGCACCTCAGTCAGACACTTTTTTTAAAGTCAACAAAAACCAAAGCCAAGTCCTGTTATTTAGCTGTCTAATATACGACCCGCTCTGATGTGTCCAAGCTAAGCTACTGTTTTGTTTTTTTTACTCTTTTTTTGTGTGTGTGTGTTTTTTTTTGTGTATTTCATCAGACGTGTTTTGGGACACCTCCCTTGCTCCCTTCTCCGCTTGCTGTGAAAGTATTTCATCAGGGATGTTTTTGGACGACCCCCTCCCGATGGGCGTCCTGCCTGGCTAATAATAAAGTGCTTGAGTTGTCAAGCGCTTCGGCAACACCCTAATCTGTTCTGACAGCTAGTCCTCCACGTACGCTCTCAAGCGTCCCACACACAAGCGCATGTCGGCATGCACGTATTACACATAGGTTCTCAGACAGTCTATCAATCAGGCTGTTCATTGGGGTCACCATGGTGACCGAGCTAAAGGTGGCTGGTGCACGGTTGGAGACAGTCACCCTGTTCCAAATTGGTCTCTAGGCCTGTGCACATAGACGTACTGCACCCTCCTCAGCTGTTTTCTTTCGCATCCTAGATGTGCAGTAATATTCTAACTGGTCTGTGCTGTTAAAGGGTCAGTTTACCCAAATTAGAAAAAAAGAATCTCACTTAATTATAGCGGTATCTGGCCATGCATATTCTTGTTTTATTTCCCACTTGAGTGTATATTCCATACCCCAATATTCATTGTACCAGAATCCATTACCACTTTATGATATTGAGTGTTTTTTTTACGTCAAAATTATTTTTGCTCTTTACGCGGCTATTTTCCCGATACCATCCATCCATCCATCCATTTTCAATACCGCTTATCCTCATTAGGGTCGCGGGGGCGCTGGAGCCTATCCCAGCTGACATAGGGCGAAGGCAGGGGACACCCTGGACAGGCCGCCAGTCCATCGATTTTCCCGATACATGAGTGACTATTGGTCCGATTGACACGATTGGATTAGATTTAAATCAGTGCAACTCAGTGACACATCCATTTCAGCAAGAAGAAAGAGATTAAAAAAACAGATAAAGTCCGACAAACTTCTTAAAATAACTGTACAAGATGCATTCTAGCCCAACAAATCTTATTCTGATGCGCGTTTAAAATCAGAAAGGGCGTGAGTACAGTCTAATTCACTTTAAAAGGAATTTAAAAATACTTCCACTGAAAACTGACTTTCTGTAAAGACAAGCTTGAGGCAGAAGTAAAAATTAAAAAAACGTAAGTAAATACCATGAGAGGTGCAAGAGAAAAATAATGACCCTTTAAATTTGTAATAGTGTGGTGAAGTTTGCGATGGTATTTTGGACGGTCAGGCAATCGACGGCGGTTTAAGTGTGTGGTTTGGGCGTGTGCCTCCCCTGACAACACCTTGACGACCAAGGCGTAAGAGTGCCATCTTCAGACCGATGCAGCTGGGAATCCACCTCGTTGATACGACACCCTCGCCCATCCCTCCAGCTCAGCCACGCTTCACATAGGGCACACTCGTGCGGCCCGTGTGGTTCCATCTAACACATTGAAAGTGTGTGCTCAAGTGTACATGTGAATTTGTGTGTGTGTGTGTGTGTGTGTGTGGTGGGTTGAGGGGTCTTGCATGGTGTGAAGTTTATGGTCTGGCCTTTTACTTTCTATTGCACAGCAAGGCATTGACGTTACATCCACACCACATTTACCGCCTTGGCTTCGCAGACTTAATCACGCTGGAGCATCAGCAGGGTTTGAGTCACACACACACGCGGATGTTTTTAATTTTAGGGGCTCTGACTTTTTTGAGTTAGGTTATCTGTTCATACACGGGCTGGTTACAATGTGGAAATCGTGTTTATTTGTGTCTGAAAAAGGCTACATCTGTTCCATTTAAAAGGTTCTTTGGCTTTAAATGAGAGCTTGAGTGAGTCTGGAGAGAGAGAGAGAGAGAGAGAAAGATGATGAGGGGGAGGAGGAGAAGAGAAAAAGAGGGGGAGGAGGCAGAGGAGGAGAGAAACAGGACGAGTGAAAATGTTCCCCATTACTGGAGTCGAGGAAGACAGGAGCTGTGCATGGATTGACCTGAGGAGACGAGCGTAGTTCCTTTTGCCGTTTGTGTCTTTTTCTCCAGCCGCTGCATGTTTGTTCGGAGTGAAAGAGAAAGAGAAGAAGACCGCAGTTCTACTAGAAAGCAAAAGAAACGAGAACAACGTGACACCTGGAGTACAAAAGTGAGAGGCAGGTAGATAGTCACGGGTTGAAGTTTGGAGCAGTGTGCGAGTGTTTCTGGTTTGTGTGTGTGTGAGACCAGCAAGCCTGTGTCTGAGGGGAAGCCGGTGGATCGTACAGCTCTGTAATGCTTTGTGGAAGTATAGGACTGCTACCTGACCTGATTACACCCTGAGGTAAGAACGTGTCTCTTTGTGAGGATCTTTCCATGCTCACACTCATGCTGTATTTTTATTTAAATCAATTGTAGGGTTTTCTGTAACGTGAGGATAATATTATATTTTGCCAGTCACACTTCTGGATCAATAAATGCTGCCGTACGTGAAGGAAAAATAACAATCGCTATTCAACATTCAAACAAATATATATATTTAATTTGTCTGAATGGAATTTTGAGAACATCTGAACAAATACAGGTATAAAAGTACTGGATTTGGGTTTCATTGCAAATGAAATGAGTTGACTCTTTAAATGTAAAAACACTTTGTTTAAAATGAATGGAATTCAATCTTCTTCGTGCGTAAACAGACAGTTTTTTTGTTTGAGATATTATTTCTGAATTATTCAATATTTTAGATATTCTTCTTACTTTTTGTGCAACATTTCAGGATTTTAGGATTTATTTTTGAATATCAAATGTTCTGGAATTTATTTAATACAATTTCCCTCTTAAAAATGATCCACGAAACAATAAAAAATGATGGCTATGTAATTTTCTCTCAATTATAAAAATAAAATATTTTCTTAATTTGATTATGATTCTAAATGCTCATTTTACATGAGCGCAAAAATTGTAAAAGGGATTTTCTTTAAGCCCTCATATATCAATTGCGCGCGCGCGTGTGTGTGTGTGTGTGTCTGTGTGTGTGTGTGTGTGTGTGTGTGTGTAACTCTATGCATGGTATCAACTGACCCATTGCAGATGGGTTGGGTTATTACCAGAAACAGATAGACCTATTCTTCATGCTCTCTACGTCTCGACCCCGTTTCTCTTCCTGTGCAGTGTTCTTGCAGTTTGCCAGAAACAATACTACAAACCTTGTCGATGCACCTTTTATGACACATTTTAGAGTCATCAAAGCAAAATACAGCGCGGGGGGGAATTAGATGAAAACAAGGAAACACATCTAGGACCTGAGCTAAGACTACTTCTGCTTATTTCTGTTTTGTTATTACTGTGGTTAAATTATGCCTCATGTTATCATTACAGCCATTAGATGATAAATATAATAAGTTAGTAACAACACAAACATAGCAGTGTGTAATTCCATTAAATAAATCATTGTTATTAGTGCTAATTACCTTGGGTACCTGTATTTATCCCTCAGGGATTCCCTGGGCCGGGCAGTTTGTGTTCCAGACCGGTCACCCGGCCAACCAGGTCAAAGGTCACTTATTTAAATGGCTCAGATGACACAAATGGCTCCTTCAGATATCGTGGCCACCTAATAGCACGCATAGGAGCCCTTCGTTGTGTTATTAGAGATGAAGTTGGGCCTATTTTACTGCTAGATACGGAAACGGCGAGAATGACGCGGAGTGTCTGAATGCAGAAGTTAGTGAGCACAAAGAGTTTTGTTGCTTCATTATTGGATGACAGGTTTTCATCAATAGGATAGTTTTAATGGGTCCCGATTGGATCATAAACTGTTGTGTACTGGTCTTGATAAGTCTCTATTGAGGACAGTTAAAACAAGGGGGAAACAAAATCCATGTATGGAATCATATTAAATATGGAGAGTTTTTCATAGACGCGGATAAAAGCTGCGAAACACTGAGAGATGTGAGAGACTCCGAGAGGCGGACATTGAGAGAAAGTGTGCAACGGATGAAGCACAACGATAAAAGCTTTTCAGGATCAAAGCCCTTGTGTGCTTGTGTTTTCACAGATCGTGTTGAGACAGAAACAGACAGACAGTATGTGTTTCCCTGTGTGTGAGTGTGTGTGTGTGTGTGTGTGTGAGAGAGTGTGTGCGGGCCGCGTGCACACCCTTGTTCGTATGTAGCCCTACGTGTGCGCTACATGTGGCTTGCAGTTTCTCACGGCCACGCCGTTGATGTCGTGACTGACAGCCTTGTTAAATTTCAGTAAAGCATGAAACGTGACATGAAAGTGGCTTGAGTGTGTGTGTGTGCGTGTGTGTGCGTGTGTGTGCGTGTGTGTGCGTGTGTGTGCGTGAGTGTGTGTGCGCGCATGTGTGTGTGTGTGTGTGTGTGTGTGTGTGTGTGTGTGTGTGTGTGTGTGTGTGTGTGTGTGTGTGTGTGTGTGCGTGGGTAAAGTGATCCATACGAGGGCACCGGCTAACCTTTGAACCCTGTCTTAAACAGCTAAGTGCTGCTTCTTATTCGCTCTCAGCAGGATCGTCTAATCAGAACCATAACATCACATCACACACACACACACACACACACAGATGTCCTAGTTCCAAAATACCTCGAGTTTGGTGTCTGCTTGGCCAAGCACTTTCTCTGTTCACTTACCTGTGATTGCGATAATGTGCAAATGACTTGAATGTATGCTGCCTGAGTGAATTTGACCATGTGTGTGCGTTTGTATGTGCATTTCCATGTGTGTGTGTGTGTGTGTGTATGTGTGTGTGTGTGTTTGGCACCTCGCGCGTGCCCTACACCTCGACCGTGTGTTGACACAGTAATTATAGGGCAGCTGGTACACATTGGCCCTCGCTCCGCCCTGCATTTACTGTTCTAATTAGTTCCTGTTCCAAATAAGAGAGAGGAATTTTAATAGAGAACCGCTGGTCGGCCGTCTAGCGCCGCATACCCTCACACACGGCAACGCACACGAAATCAGCCTGTGTGTGAGCGCGGGGAGCGCGGGGAGCGCGGGGAGCGCATGCTGCGGTGGAAAGGCATTGAGGCTGAAGTGTGTTTTCTTAATTCCTCCTCCTCCTCTTTTTTTTTCTTTTTTTTTTTTTCCCTTCAATGATGAAGGAAAAGTTCCAGCACACAGTGATTGCCGCGACCAAATGTCTCGGTTACCCGCCGAAGTCCAGGCTCAAATTAGTGTCTATGGTGAACGCGTTTAAGGGTGAAGAGTGAGCCCCGCGACCTAACATGACCCCACCGTGACCTTCCAACTCTCTGAGGGTTGAGGAAGGGGCTTGAGCTCCGGATGGAGCAGGGTCACGGGTGAACAAGGGAAAGTTAATATCTGTCACTTAGATGCCAGTTAGCACTTCTGTCAAGGTGGTGGCTACAACTACAGACACCGGGTTTAGATTTATTAGGATTTCTGCATTGGAACATTCAAAGACTGAAATGTTCAAAAAAGTGTCAAGTCAAATTCATTTTAGTTGCAATTTTCTGTTTACATAATTTAACATCAGTTTCTCAGAAGTGCTGAATTTATTTAGTTTTTATTCACAACAGTTTAGGAACACTGGTTTATGAGGCTGGTTCATGACCCGCTGAACACTAATTTAATGTGTGTGTTTAGTTAACGTTTCCTCTGCTCTGGTTTCTGTGCAGGTGAAGAAATCACACAGTGAATCTCATGTTCCAGACCCTTCGGACACCAGGTAAACAACATTAGATTTTTCAGAAGTCTACACGCGCGTGTGTGTGTGTGAGAGTGTGTGATTGCGTGTGTGTGTGTGTGTGTGTGTATGTGTGTGTGTGTGTGCGTGTGTCCTATTTCTCTGATCATGGTGCAGAGAGGTGAGGTTTCACTGCAGTTGCAAGCTGTGATGAGGTCATCAACACTTTCCCAAGACCTCAGTGTCTGACACACACACACACACACACACACACAAAAGAAAAGATGTATGATCAAATTGAAGGACAAGCAAAGGGAGCATGCTGCTCACACAGTCAGCTGTTAGTCGATGAATTAAGTGAAACATTTAAAATAGTCAGCAGCTATTTTGATAATTGATTAATCGTTCAAATATTCTCCAATTCTAGCTTCTGAAATGACAGGATTTGCTGCTTTTTCTTCATATATCATTGTTGACCTTTTGGTTTTGGGCTTTTGTTCGGAGAAAACCAGACGTTTAAAGTCGTCACCTTGGGCTGAGGGAAGTTGCCAAGGGTGTTTTTTCCTTTATTTATTTATATTTCATGCAGTAAAAAACGAATGATGATAGCAGATAAATCAAGAGGGAAAATAATCGTTGGCCCTGAAGCTATTTATTTCACGCAATACACCATACGCTGTGCATTGCACTGAGCATATTTTTTCAATGACCAGACATAATGCGAAAACCAGAAAAGAGTTTATGAAACACCAACTCTTGCCATCGCCTCCCGACTGGAGTGAAACAGAGGGGAAGGAAAAAAGTTCGAGGAGGGGAGAGAGAATCATTTCCTGCTGTTGAAAGACAAAAGAAAAGGATGGATGAAGAGTGTTGAAGCACACAAGAGAGAGAGAAAGTGAAAAAGCACCGTAATCTGTGAAGGTTCTTAACTGTTATTGCCATGTAAAGCAATGGCTTTGAAGTCAATATCTCATCCACAATAAAGCATTGTTGACGTTAACACAGTTATCCGGGTTTTCAGTTCAAAATCGACAGGAGTGCAGAATGGATGTTTAGCTGTAAATAAGAGGAATACAGAGTTGATTTAGCGCGTTTACCTTTCGTACGGTTTCTCTTTTGCGCCCTCAGGCCGTGTCTTTCTCATCTACTGAAAGCTCTATGTTTATACCTGTCAGTCTGACTGTGGGTTGCAGTCATGCGTGGCGATGCTATCTGCCCATAGCACTGCGATGGCCAGCTTCCAGACAATGACACAATGTATTGTATACACTCTCTTTTAGTACACACACACACACACACACACACACGCAGATCGGGAGGACGGCAGCCCACATTGGTTTGCCCGCATTAGTTTGATTCTCTGCATCTCAATTCTCGCTTTGGTGTCTCACACAAGAGCGCGAGTGTGACCAACCTGCGGGTGCCGTGAGTCAGGGTTCACACACACGCACACACACATGCATGGACACGTTCATATGAGGTACTGTCCAAATACACACACACTGAGTCAACATTAAACTATGTCCTCCATCAAAGGGCATGTCAAAATGTGGGTTTGCGGTAACGGTGATGAAAAACTGATTAATGTTGTTTTTCTTAGTGTCCATGCATAAAAGTTTATTAAAACACTTACACCTCGGTAGGGGTCGTGAACCCCAGAGTGAGTGGTTGTTGTTGTGGTAACAGCTCATCGGGATCCAAATAAACAATAAACACTGATCTATGAAAAACAGATTTCTACCATGAATGTGCATCTTTTTTTCTCTTCATGTCTCTGTTTACTTCCTCTTACTCCACACACACTCTCACTTCACCGTTACCACCTTGTGTGCTGGTTCCAGTCATGCATGTGGAACACATTGTAAAACTAAAGCATGCTGGCAGGCTGTGGGTTTGTATTGGAGCCCAGAAGTGCACACACACATACACACACACACACACACACACACTCCATAAAAGAGCCAGCAGGCCCGCAGACAATGTCTAGCGCCTCTGAACACATGCTCATGTAAACTAACTGGTACGGAGAAGCATGGAGTTTATGACTGTGTGTGTGTGTGTGTTTGTGTGTGTGTATTCAGTATGTCATTGAATGTGTTCAGTGAGATCTCAACGTAATATATAGAGGTGGGAGATTCCCAGCTGTGAGAGCATATTGCTGTTGATCTGTTATTCATTCAAAAATCGCAGCTCATCTTCGTGCCCCCCTCCTCCTCCTCCTCCTCTTCCTCCTCTTCCCTCCCTGACTGTAGGTCTATGGAAATGCAGGACCTAGCCAGTCCTCATAACCGCGTGGGAGGTGGAGATTCGACGGGCTTAAAGCTGGACAAGAACAACCTTGGCAGCCCCGCCATCATCACCAATGGAACAGGAGGTGAGAGGGCAGGATGTGTGTGTTACTGCAGTGATGAATGGGCAGTTGTTGGCAGCTGCACATGTTCAATGGTCTAAATAACCCTGTGTTTACACTTTTCTTTTGTACGGATTAAACAAAGAGATAACATGGGAAGGTGCTGCAGAATTGTGTTACTCCTGGACAGAGGCTGGTGAGCTGTTTCCAGCTAAGCTAATCAGCTGCTGGCTGTAGCTTCATTTTTACTCTCCAGACATGAGTCACTAAAATGGTCAATTATTCCATTAAGTGCTTTGTAGATCGATAGATATGTCACTGTCATAATAGCAGTAATTGATGTCTCTTTTCTCAATCTATATAGAAGAAAATATATTAAGTCTAAGCACCTGTAATATACGTGGTGTTCATTGGTTTTTTTCCGGGAGAGATTTAGAGGTTTGGATGATATCGAGCTCCTCCTCCAGTAGAGATTCACATTGTTAATCACGTTAAGCAAAACTAACTGATGGGTGTATTAATGTAATGAAATACATTGCAAAATCATCATTCAGAAAAATGTTCAACATGAAGAGATAAGTACTCAGACACACACACACACACACACACACACACACGCACACACACACACAGCGCTGGCTCTAGGACTTGAGTAAACCACTGAAGAATGTGTGTAAACACACGGTGAAGCACTCTTTTCTACTCACCCCTTAACAGAATGTGTGTAGCCTATGTGTGAGTGCCTGCGTGAGTGCGTGAGTGCGTGCGTGCGTGCGTGCGTGCGTGCGTGCGTGCGTGCGTGCGTGCGTGCGTGCGTGCGTGCGTGCGTGCGTGCGTGCGTGCGTGCCTGTGTGCGTGCGTGCGTGCGTGCGTGCGTGCGTGTGTGCCTGCGTGAGTGCATGTCTGTGTGCGTGCGTGTTAAAACTAATTATCCCGCTGGATTAAAGCATTAAAGCATCACAGCTCTCCTAGATGTCAACACCAGTCAACGCTCTCCTCTCTTTTCTTTTCCTCCGTCTTCCTCTTCTCATCATTTTTTTACTGTCATCCTTGATCTCCTCGTCTCTCGGTGCGTCTCTCTCTGCAATATTGTTTTGATGTAATTGCACTGGGTGTAAGTGCTTTTGTTGAGGGCCATCCTTTGATCTATTGCTGATTTAACAGGCAATGGAAACTAATGTAATGGAAAAAGTGAGATACTGCATTTTAGTCAACTTGATGTGTCAACACACACACACACACACACACACACAGTCAAATAAATAGCCGTGCTCCAAGTGGACTCAACAGTGCATTCAGACCATATTAGAGCAAGTTAAATCATTTCTGATGAGCTCACAGTTAATGGTTTAAGCAGACAGAGCCGGGACTACACGCTCACAGCCAAAACAAACTACATACCCAACATTCCCCTCACCTGACATCAGCCAGAGCTCGGGCCCACGGACCATCTCCATAGCAACTCATTTGTCTTCATTAGGCCTTGTCCGATGGGTTTTATTGCTCCCCGAGGGGATTAATGAAGCTGGATTAAATGGAGTTCTCAGATGGTCACTGATGATGAGTTTAAATTATGTTCAGAGAGAAACAAGAAAAGTAACCTATTAAAACAGCAAGGAGGATGTTAAGGTGGTTAACAGGTGTACTTTTCTTTTTAAAATAGTTTGGGAAATATGCTTTATTCTTATATTATTGTCAAGAGTTTCTATCTCTGTTAAAGTGAACAGAATCACACGACTACTTGTGTGTGGAAGGTGGGACGACCTGAAAAACACTGAATGCTACCCGCTCAGCACCAAGCAGCAGGCAGGCAGAGTCAGCAACTAGCTTGTGAACATAGTGGAGCTATTCACATCTTGGAAGCCGGATATTTCCTTTGGGAGTTGATGGAGCACAGAAGTAAACGACAGCGACATTTGAACTTTGTCAGGTGGCCAGAAACACGACTACACACATTTTAACAATACACTGTAACAATATGTCAAAGTTGTGTTTACAGATTGTTCCTGTTGCCCCAAAGTAATAAAAGAAAATCCGGTATTGCAGGTTTAAATGTGAAGCTAGAGTCAGGAGATGGCTAGCAGCATGGATGTGTCGGAAGGTAACAAAACCAGCCTTCCAGCCCCTCTAAGCTCCCTAACATCTGTATTTTGATTGTTAAATCTGTACGAAAACCAGAGTGTAGAAACAACAAGATGTGGTATTATATTTCTTAGGCATGGCATAGTGAGTCATTGTAGGTTGCCTGGCAATCTCAAGATGATGAGGTGCCTCGGAGATGCTAGTAGGCAGATGTTTTACATTTCGGAGCGTGACTGTTTCCCTCTGCATCCATTTATTTATGCTAAGCTAACAATTTCCTGGCTCTATAGCGTCATGTATGAGCGTCCAGATACGAGAGTGGAATTGACGTTCTCGTGTAACTCTTCGCAAGACCGCTAACTAGCATATTTCCCAAAATGTCAAACAATTTCAATGCGTTTTACAGTACAAATGTCAACTTTTAAAATAATCCACACGATGTCCCATATACAGTACGTGAGACTGGCATCTGGCTCTCAGTGCGTCGTGTCCTTACCACCTTCCCACCTTGCACCCCTTTAGGTGAAAACATGACAGTTCTAAACACGGCTGATTGGCTGTTGGGCTGCAGCAGCCCGCCCCCCGCCCCGAGCTCCAAGGACTATGGTACAGAGGTGCATGTGTGTGAATCTAAGGCCAGTGGGCATACAGTATTACTTTAAATGCAAAAGGAATGGGTTTCTATAGTTAAGGCTGGTTCGAGATTTTTTTTTGGTTGCAGAATTGCAGTGATTTTCTTTTGCTGTGCAGTGTTCCCTGCTCTTTGGATCCCATTGGATTTGTCACAGTGTGTGGAGTTTTTACATAGTTGCAGGGATCCTACCAGTTAAGACATTCATGAACAGCTTGGGAATTTGATTAATTTTATTTTGACTGTATTTTTCATGACCAAACATTTAAAATATCAAGGAAGAATTTAACTTGGTGGTGTTTTAAAAGCTGTGAAATGTTCTATCTATTATAGTGGGATCCCTGCACACTGCATTTGCTCCCATACTTGAACTGCATGGTAGTTTTCTTTGTGAGTGTATGTGTGTGTGTGTGCGTGTGTGTGATGGTACTCGATTACTGGCCTCCCCTAACACCGATCTTCTCCGTCTTTCTCAAGTGAAAACCGAGCCTATGAACAACAGCGATACAGTCACTACGACAGGCGACACAGCACTGGACACGTACGCAGGCTCAGGTAACACACACATCTGCCCAACAGAAATGGACTCATGTACTATTTTCCTCATCGAGAGGCAAAAAAACAAATTCACATGTGAGCTCTATATCAGTCTTTTATCCTCAGACGAACACACAAACACCACCATCCATTTCGGCTCAGCGGTAGGCCTGCTGAAAGCTTTAATCCCATGAGGTATTGCCTGTCCTTGGATTGCGTCATCAAAGGCTGGCAGAGTGATGAGAGAGAGAGAGAGAGAGAGAGAGACATTTATACACTTGTCCTCTTTTTTTTTTAGACTCACACACGACCTCGTGCTCCCTCACGCTGCAAAACACATACCCACTGAGACACACAAAAAAAACGTTACGCAACACACAGGGAGGGTTCAGCAGCAGCGGGGTGTTGGTCAGCATGGAGCTCTGACATCCCGATGACCACAAACAGACATTGTGTTTGACGATGAGGCCCGCTGCGAGGGTCTCGTGGACTACAGTGTTCTAAAAAGGGAAGAACGTGGCTCCTCGCCATTGAAAATGCTTCAAATGATGTTTACTTGAACAGCGTCTCAACTCAAATGAGCCCGAGGTCTTGAACTGTGCTGTTCAGGGCTGTTTTTTTTTAAATGAGAGAGACCATCTATAACCTTGTTGTTTTTGATTATTGTGCTGTTTTTAGTGATCACCAGCAGCGGTTACAGCCCTCGTTCAGCCCACCAGTACTCCCCTCCGCTCTACCCCTCCAAGTAAGTCTGGCTTTTTGCACAACAGGAGCCGCTTTCTAACAACATGCCGTCTCCGATATCTTTACTGTCTTACTCTGTCTTGTAGAGAGCTCACCTTTCATCCCTCTCCTCTCCCAGGCCCTATCCTCACATTCTCTCCACACCAGCAGCCCCATCCATGCCCACGTACGCCGGTCAACCTCAGTTCAGCAGCATGCAACAGTCGACCGTCTACACCGCTTACGCCCAGACAGGACAGGCATACGGACTGTCCTCCTATGGTATCAATAAACACACCTGTATAAAAACACACTGTAGCTGCATTAACAAACGCATATCGGTAGCACTTTTATTTTGTAATCCACTGGGCAAAAAAGGGTCCAAGTGAAGGAGAAGAAGTGTTACTGCACAAAGATTTTCTACAGGTCTAGAGTAAAAAGAAAAAAAAGATCTGTAATGTACTCCGAGTGAACCTGAGTGGGATACTTTTACAGAGGATGAACACTGTCGAGTGTTTTCTGTCTGATTATAAATGGAAAGATTTCACCTATTGTTGTAGTTATAGTGTAGTAGAGGGTTGTAATTGGTTACATAAGAAAAACTTAAAAATACCCTTTCAAGCATGACAGAGTAAGATGCCAAACCAAAGAGTGGCATAAATGGACCTCAATGCAAAGTAAAGAAAGGATGACTTAGCATTATTTAAACATTGTTGACGACCTGTAGTTTTAAGAAAATCGATTCCGTTAATCTTCCAGTTTTATCAGCACATTTGTCTGACGCTGTGTCCAAACACTGTGTAATATTCTTGTCGTTCTTGTCACAGACCTTGGTGCGATGCTGCCGGGCATTAAGACAGAGAGCGGCCTGGCTCAGAGTCAGTCTCCTCTGCAGACAGGCCTCAGCTACAGCCCCGGCTTCACCACACCTCAGCCCGGACAGACTGCGTACTCACCCTATCAGATGCCAGGTCAGTTGGAAACGTACACTATCGGACACTTGAGCTTTTAAAGCCCCCCTTGTCACTCTTCACTTGAATTTGCTTTATTTTCCTGTTGTAAAACTAAGGAAATATCCTCCGTTTTTTTTTCTTTTCTTTTTTTATTCTTGCTGAAAATGATCTCCCCTTCCGATGCTGTGACTTTGCACACAGTTTAAGTGTGTTTTCATTTTTGCTTCTTTTTGTTCCAAGGTTCCAGTTTCACCCCTTCCTCAGGCCTCTACGCCACCAACAACTCAGTGTCCAACCCCGCCAACTACACTGCCACACAGCAGGTACCTCAGAGGCTATACACTGTGTGTGAGTGTGTGCACGTGTGTGGGGGTGTGTGTGTGTGTGTGTGTGTGTGTGTGTGTGTGTGTGTGTGTGTGTGTGTGTGTGTGTGTGTGTGTGTGTCCTTTAGTTTAAACCTGCACTGCTGTTACCGTCCATCTGAAAGTTAGCTCAAGTAACATTTTCCCAGGCCCAATAAGAAAGCCGATTTCCCAAGGGAGTTCTCTCCAGGGCGGATCAACCACGCTACATGTTTGCTCTGAGTGAATGTCAGTTTGCTCATTATGCCGGCTCAAATTAAAGATGAAGCGTTAGTACGGTGCCGTTGCGATAGCATTTGAGACCAGAAGTGGTTTCACAGTCACGATCCCACACAATGTTTCCCCTTTCAAAGAAAAGAAAAAAAATCAAAACCAAATTACACTGTGAACTTGCGACAAACTTACGAGAGAAGCAGACAATGAATCTTTGTGAAAGAGTGTTTTGTTCTGAATATTTCTCGATGTCCGTGTGATGAATTGTAAAATGCTTAAAGGGGGATTTTAATGTTCCACTGTGATGGATGTGGCTGTTTAGAGGGAGAAAAGTCAAGGTTTGGCTTGTGTGGGTGGATTAAGGGGAATATAGTGTGTGCGCGTGCGTGTACGTGTGTGTGTGTGTGTGTGTGTGTGTGTGTGTGTGTGTGTGTGTGTGTGTGTGTGAGAGAGCTAGAGAGAGAGACAGAAAGGGAGAGAGAGAGACTTATAGACAGCAAGTCTGTGTGTATACACTTTGTGCGTATACGCGTGAATGGGCAAACACACTTTGCTGACACACCAACTGTACATACTGTGTGTGTGTGTGTGTGTGTGTGTGTGCACATTCATGTGGTGTGCTCCACTTTATAAAGGACATGTGGAGATGGACGTCGTGACAGGTTTAGAGAGCTGACTCATAAAAGCGCCCGTCTCCACTGGGACAGTAAAAAGCAGCATCACAAGGCTTCAGACATATAAACTACAGAATCGAGGGGAATAAAAGATTAGAGACATGAGAAGGATTCCTTGTAAAAAAAATCTCTCTGCAAAAAAGTCAGTTTGAACCTCTCCAGAGAATTTTTTCATCTTTGCACTCTTGTGTGCTCATATTTCATGTCATTCTCTGCAGGATTATCCCTCATATACGACGTTTGGCCAAAACCAGTATGCCCAGTATTATTCCGCCTCCACTTACGGGACTTATATGACCTCCAACAGCGTGGATGGCACAGGCACCACGGCAGCCTACCAGCTGCAAGATCCCGCCCCTGCCATGACCGGACAGGCTGCTGAACTTCACCCAGGTTTGTATTTGAAAGACGCAGATTATCAACACTCCACCGCAGGTCATAAATATGCAAATAAATGTCAGGCTACTCACCGCTCCTTCATGACTCCATAATCTTGTTTCCAGCAGAGAAATACCACAGTTTGGGTAACTGAGTTCAAAACTCCCTTTCACTTCATGATGAAGCACGGGAAGTAACTTCAGACTGCAGCCATAGCTATTTGGCATCGCGCTCGCTAATTGGAGGATCGGCACATGTTTACATTCGCCTCAGAGGCTTTGATTAGAGTGAATTTATGTTAAATATTGCACTATGAGAGACAGGTCAGAGCAAGAGAAAAGAAGACAAAATAAGAAGTAAATCCATGTGTACAGAAACATGGCTTGCTATTCTATTTTTTGTTTCTTTTTTTTTTTCACATTTTTCTTTTGATTTGTCATTTCCTGTAATTCAGGAAGCCTAATTCAAGGAGCTTATCATTCTTCCTGTCACTGGCACTTTCCCTTTCTCACAATTTCTCTTTTCTTTCTCCTCTCAGAGTTACAAGTTGGTATCTGTTTAGTGTTTTTTAGGGGTGTGGGGGGTATCTTTTTGTGTCTTTCTCCTCCCCCTCTCTCTTGGTCTCCCTCTCTCACTGATTGAGACATAACAATATGAGAGCCGAAGCTTAAGAGTCTGGTTCTGGTTACCACACAGCAGTGGGAGCATATGGCATGAGGAGGAATGTGTGTGCGTTTCACATGTATGCTCCTGCAGAATTTTGTATCTTTGCACAAAAAAAAGTATCAGATTGCCTTTTAATTTATTGCACAAGCTCCATCTTCCCCCTCCTCTGTTAAATCGTTACATTGCACGTTATCGTGAATCAGTCCGAGTACCATTGGTACCGTTGTTTAGGTCCATTGGTAGTCATGAAGTTGATCTGCTGTGCCAATTACCTTGAATTATTAAACCTGCCAAGATGGCGTATTACTGTACAACGACTGAGTTATCGCTTTACGTGAAGTGGATACTCTAACACATCTGTGGGATCAGCTCAAACCACATCATTACTGATGCTTTAGTGCAGCGAAATACAGTCTCTGATTGCCTGTGCAGTCCGAGGGCAGGACATTTGATCATTTGTAAATTCAAAAATGTTTCAAATGTTTAGCCCTGCCTGTGTTTGCATACACTCTCAGGGGACTTTGATACCGTGCAGAGCCCCTCCACGCCCATCAAAGAGCTGGATGACAGAGCCTGCCGGAGTGGGGGGTCCAAGTCCCGGGGCAGGGGCCGCAAGAACAACCCCTCCCCTCCCCCGGATAGTGACCTTGAGGTAAGGGACCAAAAAAAACACCCAATTGACCGAGCACTCACTGACTGAATATGCCATTTTAAATCTCAGTGGATGTGCGGTATCCTCTTGATCGTCATCCTCTCTGTTCACTGAAGTCTCAGAACAACAGAGGAGGAGGCTGATAGAGAGCAGGACCACCCTTGACCCTGTCCAGTTGAGCATTCACGCACATATGGAAATGAAAGGATGGACATAACCGTCTTCCATCGTCTCACTTGTTTTGTTCTCCAGAGGGTGTTTGTGTGGGATCTGGACGAGACAATAATCGTCTTTCACTCTCTGCTCACGGGCTCCTACGCACAGAAATATGGCAAGGTAAGATCCGACCTTCACGGGCTGTCTGTTTATTACCATGTCAATCTATCCATCCGCTTTCTTCCTGTCTGCCAAAGTGGAATCCCAGGTTGCAGCTGGGACTACACTGTTCTGGTTTTGATTCGATGAAAGCTGATAAATCTTCACACTTTTTTTATACCACAATTGGCCAAATGGTGGATTTATAACTCAAACCATGAGAGTAAAGGTGACTACTGCTGCACTATTGAAGCTTGGAGGGATGATATGTAATCCTGTTACGGACTGACCCAAGAAAGCACTTAAAGACAAATGAATAATTGTCATTGGTAATACTTTTACAGTTACAGTTTGATCTGCTCTTTAAACATTTAACTCTGAATGTCCAGCGGCCAACATACAAATGAGACAAGGCAGGAGTTGATCATAATAATACCCTCATCTGCTAAACTTTCAGTTATTCCCTTTAGCTCACAGCAATAGGGATCTTTTGCTACCCTGGGCTTTGCCTCACAGGCTACATACCATGCCCTGTGATTGGTGGAGGGCTGAAAGAAATATTTAGTGACGAAAATAAGTATTCCCACAATTTTTATTTGTTGTTTTATATATTAATTTTGTTAATTTTCTACTAAATCATTGCCTAGTGACTGTCTGATATTAATATCAGTCAAAGATTAGTACAAGTAAATATGAAAATACAAGATTATCTATCTCTAAATTTAACTTTTATGCCGTTTGTTATTCAAATGGTGTTCACAATGAGCATGCGATAATTAATTCCCCTGAATATTTAATATTAACATTATATCCACTACTTCAGGAATGTTATAGTGAATGTATGATAATGACCATATACATAAAAACTCTTTAAATGTAATATATATAAGGAATACATTAAAAGTCCTTTCTAAATGCTATCGTTTACATTAGCTTAATCGTAATTTAACATGCAAACAACATACTTGGACAGATGTTTATTTCCATCTTCATTTTGAACTCATTTGGTGGTCTCGCCCTCTCACCTAATAGCTACACTGTTTATAGTTTCCTTTATTTAATAGCTCCTGGCTCTGATCTGGGATCATCCTATGTGGCCATGGCTACAGATTTTTTTACTGGGTGATGTCGTTTCCTGTGGGCACCGGTGAGGCCACCAGCCTGCCTGTACGGGCTTTGCTTCCTACTCCGCAGCCTGCAAAGTCCATTCGGATATTATCGTTTGGCAGACGAAGAAAAGCTGGCACAGCACACACACCATATGGAGCCAGACTCGGAGCCATATGGAGCCCAGGCGTTTTACAGATCGCGGGCTGTGGGCACTGATGTACTTCCTATTGGCTGTGCAGTATTTTGAATTTAATGTTTGGCAATTGGTATTTAATAGGCATAACGTGGGTACTTGTAGATCTGGCTTAGCTAGGCGTTTTGGGATTTGAGGACATTTTGTTTGATCCTCACTTCAAAGTTTGAAGGGTTCAGATTTGCTTTTAAGGTTTGGGTTAGGCATTTAGTTGTGATGGTTAAGGTCAGGGTTAAGGGCCGAGGAACGCATCATGTCAGTTAGTGGCCTCACAAAGATAGAAGCACAGGTGTGTGTGTGTGTGTGTGTGTGTGTGTGTGTGTGTGTGTGTGTGTGTGTGTGTGTGTGTGCATATACATTTCAGGGTGAAGACTTCCTTTACAGTTTATGATTATAATAATATCACAAACGCTTGGCTAAAGTAGAAAAGCATTTCTCCTGACTCGCAAGGAAATAATGAATGAAATGTCAATGGGCTCAAATAAAGTTTCATGTTACCTCTGATAATGTGCCATGTTTTGTATTAAAAATAATTTTAAGAGCATTTGTTCACCTCATTTGCTGCTGCTGCTCTCAAGAAATGTCATGGCAGCTGTGTCTGTTCACACCTCGCCCAAAATAGTGTTTACACTGTTGCAATAGCAACCACAAGACCGAAGTACCCTTCTCATACGGGCTCTGAGGGTATATCTGCTCTAAATGACGTTTCACTCTTTAATAAATATACATACACACACACACAGAGCTATTATAATGATCGTGAGGCGCTCAAATGATAACAGCAGAGGTCGAGAGTGGAATTGTTTCAGTCCACCTTTGCCAGGACAAAGTAATATCTGCAATTCTCTGTGATTGATTGAACTTGTATGGCAAAATATAAATGTTAAAAAAGCAACCTCAGCCTTTCTGGAGCCCAAAGCAACAGCCAAATGTAACTGCTCAAAGGGAATAAACACATTTCAGCCGTGAGTGTTTCGACACACACTGATGTCAGGAGCTCTCTTTGGCTGGCCGCCAACATAATCATTACCTGAGAGACATAAGTGCCTCTTGTCTCTGTGATTGACAGGTAAAAAAGCAGGAAAGACACAGTCAAAATTGCTGCTTTCACGATTAGCAGCTCTCTCAAGTTCTGGAGAGCAGCGCACACTTGCTGTGCCCGTGTGCCTCGCTCACTTTCACTCTCCTTTCCTGTTAGTTTCTTTCTATTCTGGTCGTCTGACGGCGTCAGCGAATCATGCGGAAAGCTGTCGTCCCTTGCTGACCTATCACAGATGATGGTTTTTGCAGCTGAGCCCCCGGCTCACACATACACACAGAAACCATTCACATACCACATACACTCCGAGCGTCTCCCTTTTGAGGGTGCCTACTCTTTGCAATAGAGTAGCCCCCCCCCACACACACACACACACACACAAACACCCCACCAGCACCGACCATGAAGAATGTTGATGGGACAGAACAAGTGCAACCTGTCTGTCAGTATGATGAGAGGAGCGTACCAACTCTAAAAGTGAGGGTGTGGGGCCAGGGGTGTGAATTTGGGTGGGTGGGTGGGGGTGGGAGGGGGGGGTCCAAACAGTAACGTTTATTGGGACAAGAGGAAGTGACGTCACTCGGATAGTTTGCCCCAATGGTGATGTCATGATGGTAATGATGATGTTGTCTTCCTCTTCCATCAGGACCCTCCGATGGCAGTAACGCTCGGTCTGAGGATGGAAGAGATGATCTTCAACTTGGCTGACACACACTTATTCTTTAATGACCTGGAGGTGAGACACACGTCACACTGATACAGACAGGAATACACATGTCACAACTTTAAAGGCCATGTTGAAAGATTTCTTGCACACTATTCAAATTTTGCACAGAGCACACATTAAGTGCTTAAATACTTCTACTAGTACGACTCTACTACCCTCTAGTGGTGTAAAGTGGTGTAACGTAACATTTACCACTGCACCATGTTTATATTCTAATTTTAGTGCATGCTGTTTTGTTATTGTTAGTATGGTAAATGGATGAATACATTTAATATATATATATATATATATATGTTGCTGTGTATGTGTTTTATTTCTATATAATAAATCAATGGTCTCATCTTCTCTGATTTGTATCTGTGCACAGGAGTGTGATCAGGTACATATTGATGATGTGTCATCAGACGACAATGGCCAGGACTTAAGGTGAGGATACAATTCACGTTGTTTAAATAATAAGTTTGATCTAGAAATTGTTGATGTTATTAAATTAATTTTATAATTAATACATACGTTTATAATATTTCACAAATCCCAGTATTTGTTTCTGTTGTTTGTCTCTTTGTTTTATAGTAATACATCGATATGTAAACCAGTAACAGTAAAATGTCAACATTTCTTACTATATCTTTGCATTTTAAAAAAGGTAGTAATAAATTGCCTTTATCGCACTGAATAATGAAATAATCATTTAATCTTTTTGTTCTACCAGAGGTGATTTTTCAAATAAAACATATCATTATTATTGACAGTACTTACAGTTTTGCAACTGATGGCTTCCATGCAGCTGCAACCAGCGCCAACCTGTGCCTGGCTACGGGGGTCCGCGGCGGGGTCGACTGGATGAGGAAACTGGCCTTCCGCTACCGACGAGTCAAAGAGATGTATAGCACGTACAAAAACAATGTGGGGGGTAAGCCAATCCGACACCGGGGATAGACGAGCGCGTGATAGAGAGGGGGAGGTTTTGTTTATTTGAAGAGGTAAATTGTCTCCCAATGATTCATGTATCAAAATAATTGGCTTGTTTCATGATGTTTTCCTACAGCGTGTAATAATAATAATAATAATAATGTTAAATGTATGATACTTGTATGAAAACTGAGTTTAAGAAAACCTTTTCTAACAGCATTAATGAAAATAGTATTAAACCAACAGGAGAAAAAATTATTGTGAAGAAAACAAATAAATACATATTAGTGGACATATGCATGCTGTAGATTTGTATTTAATTTTAATAAAGTATTCAGTCAATCTTTATGAAAACAGCAAAAATACTGTATATAGAAATTTATATATATTTTTTGATTTATATGTGTTTATGAAATCCGATATTATTAACAAAGCCGCTGTTGGCCCGTAATTTTAGTTAATTCCCAATGGGATAATTATTTTTATCTAAACAATTTTAGGCCAAGAAAATAAAATGTATTTAATTTACCCTCCTGACATTTAATTATGTACGCGTGATGCTTTGAGGGTTCAATAAAGTCACGCTGTGTTTTAGGTCTGCTGGGTCCAGCGAAAAGAGACGCCTGGCTGCAGCTGAGGGCAGAAATTGAGGCTCTGACCGACTCCTGGCTCACCCACGCACTCAAGTCTCTGTCCATCATCAGCTCCAGGTGCCACTTTGTTACACGTGTTCTTTCTTCGCCTCGTCCACGCCTACGTTCATTAATAGAAATCAATATGATCCATTAATCCCTCCATCGATCCGTTCGGCCACGTTCACATAAGAACGTCTGCTCTCTGTCCCGCACCACAGGAGTAACTGTGTCAACGTGTTGGTGACCACAACGCAGCTCATACCAGCGCTGGCTAAAGTTCTCTTATATAGTCTGGGATCTGTTTTCCCCGTCGAGAACATTTACAGTGCAACAAAAATAGGTAAGACCCGCATGTTCCATAAATTCTCAACAATGATCTCATATTGATGGAAATGATGGATGACCGTGATTTAATATTTGACTTGTGGTATTTGTGGTATTTCGACAGTGCTTAGGTCACATGTATTTTGTTGGTTTGTTAATTATCTTTTTATGTTTCTTCATCTACTCCATATGTCACTGATATCCTGTTTCTTGTGTTGATATTTAACATATTGCTCTAGTTGGGCTCAGGTTCACTGAACGGCTGGTTGGGAATGTTTGAGTTACAGTATGTTTTATTTTACAGCCTGTGTGTGTGTAACTGAACCCAGTTCATTAAATCAATAGATCCTGCTGGTTACACTTTGGCCAAACACACACACACACACACACACTTTGACCTTGAGCAAGATGCTATCAAGTAGTAGTGGTATACTATAGTACTAGAAGATTTATAAATTAAATAAAATGACTATGTATGAATATTATAATAACTAGCATCACAATAAATCTTCTCTTAATCCGTGCTCCCTATATTAATACAATTACAGTAACTGTTAATGTAATGTGTTTTGATTCTGGGTTATGTGATTATGTTATACGACTTTACAGTAATTACACAAATGAGACCGTGACAGGCATTACATGACTTTTTTTTCCGTCTTCTTTTGACATCCAGTGAATATAACTAAAAATCTGTGAAATGTATATCTTTGTATTTTTAAGGTCAAAACGCATCATTAAATTGTGAATTTCAATCCCAAAGTGACATTGCGTTAGCGATAAATACCTTTGAGGAACGCTAACGTGTGCAGGCGACCTCTTCGCCACAGCCTCGGTCTATGTACCTCTTCTGATTCAAATTATTTGAGCTTACAATATATTTTTTTTCTGAATCAAGATGACCAGTTTGTTTTCTTCTTCTAAATTGCTTAACTATCCCTGACAGCTGCTGTACAACAGGGCAGAGGTGTTTCCTAATTTCTTAATTAGCCTAATTAGACCTTTTTATAAAGGCTGCGCTTGATTGACATCTCTCCGCAGGTGTGAGGGTGGGGGAAACATTAAGCATTCATCATTCCTATTGGTTCATGAAGTTTGGTGACCCCCACGTGATTCCAGCATAGCTCCACCCACTTTCTACCTGAGTAGAAGTCTAATCAGCCAGAGTGATTGAACTTGATCACCGTATATGATAGTGACGGGATTTTACCTGTAATCACACGCCTATTATTTAGTTAGTTACACCAACGTACCGCAGACATTCAGGAAAGAAAAGTCAAAGCTGCGTTTGTGTGTGTGTGTGTGTGTGTTTGTGAGACAGACTCCTCTCCTTCACTTCACCCTTGATGCACACAGCTTTTCATCTTCATGTGTTTTATTTCCATCTAAACAATAAAGAAAAAACCTGTGAAAGCCATTTGTTTGTCTCCAGGCAAAGAGAGCTGTTTTGAGCGTATAGTCTCCCGCTTTGGCACTAACATTACATATGTTGTGATTGGCGATGGGAAGGATGAAGAGCATGCGGCCAGCCAGGTAAACAAACGACTTCTGAACTTTGACCCCTCTGACCTTGTGACCCTCCTTCCTCCCCCCTTGTTTATTTGTTTTTTTTGCAGGAAAAGAGAGTTGCTTTGAGCGCATAATGCAAAGGTTTGGCAGGAAAGTAGTGTATGTTGTAATTGGGGACGGTGTGGAAGAAGAGCAGGCGGCCAAAAAGGTAATGGACACGCAACCTCACCGTGACCCCGCCTTCTCCACACAGTGTGAGCTCTGATTGGACGAAGCCTGCCTTTCTTTGCTGTAGAGGATTTGTGATGGTCGTTTACTTTTTTCTGTTCTACTTGCTGCTTTTTAATTATTTTTTTTATGGAGTGTTGGGAGATTTATGATTGCAACTGCCAGGGTGAAGATCTGAGATTGCGGCTTGGCTAATGTGGTACATTTTGCACTTACTTTTGTTTAAAGTCAAATAAACGGAGTTGATGAGCCTGCAGCTAAATTGTATCGTACACTTCTTGACTCAACTTGATATGCGTCACATTTGACATTGAAAAAGAATGACTGCACAAATGTACACAGAAAGTAAGCTTCGAACAATCTCCCTCATTTAACAATAATGCCATTTTTTTATCCAGTGGTGTGTGGAGTCTTTCATTTCTACTGTAATATATGTAAGAGGAAAGTAGATATATCACAACAAAAAGACAAAGTAAGAAGTGATATACTAGGACATATTGCCTCAAGTGTGAATATAAATCCCATTTCTTCTCCAGCTTTGGGTTTCATTCATTATGCTGGGATTGTTAAAGGAAAAGTTTGACATTATGGGAAATATGCACATGTGCTTTCTTGAGTTAGATGAGAAGATGTATACTCTCCCTTGAACATAATGCTGCAACCAGTTAGCCTAGCTTAGCATAAAGGCTGGAAACGGGCGAGAAAACAACAAGCCTGTCCAAAGCTAACAATCACATTTCCTGCTTCCTTATAGCTCACAAATTAACAGACTTTTTGGAGCTATGTGCAGCAGTTTTACATGGAGCTGTGTGTAATTTTTGTATAATTATGGATCGAGCACAGCACGCCTGTTTCTCATTCCCAGTTTCGATGCTAAGCTAACGACTACAGCACAATTGAGCCGTATAGACCATCTCATCTAAATGAACTCTCGGGACAAAAGCAGATGAGTCTATTTCCCAAAATGCTGATCTCCTTTAAGCCTTGGGATTGCATGGGTTTTGTTTGCAGTGCTTTTTGCAAAGCAAGCAGCTACAAGCTACTGTAGCGTAGCTTGCATGACTTACGGTGGCGGTGTGCAGCAACGAAAACTACGCCCGTTGGTTCTAATGGTTTGTGTTCACTCCACAGCACAACATGCCCTTCTGGAGGATATCCAGTCACTCTGACCTGCTGGCTCTACACCAAGCACTGGAGTTTGAGTACCTGTAACTAAAATAGCAATATGGACTCATACAATGTTACCGCAGATATGGTCACCCCCCCTTCTTTTGTACAACTATTTAAGAACAAACAATACACTGCAACAGTTTTTGTGATATATTTTTTTCTTGTTGTCTTTGACAAAACTCTGAACGGTCTTAAGAAGCAAAGACGATGTGAAATGTGGTAGAGAAAAGAAAAGTGGGCTTGAGAGATGACTCAAGTACAAAGCTCAGCCCCCCCCCCCCCCCCCCCCCCTCCCCTTTCCCCCGAGGTTGCAATGCTGGGAACAGACCTCTGTGAAACCCCCCCACCCCGATATCTACGGTCCTTCCAGCTATAGTTGACTGAAAGCCTGTTACGGCTTCCCTTGGCCTGGGAGGATATTTCCTGGGCAACACCTTGATGTTTGTTTGTTTTTCTGCCGCACACAGACTAGTATCAGACCTGTTGTGGGTCACCTGGGACGAATGGGACGAACTATCTTCAAACAAGGGCTTTTCTGTATAGCCATTATGAGTATGAGAATAACAGCTGCTTTCTTTTTTTGTATGTTTTCTTCCTGGTGATATAATAATCACAACACAATGCAGTCTGCATCAGAAACTTGTGTAAATTATTTACAATAAACTTAAGGGGCAGTGGTGTCTTTTTTGTCAAGGAAAGGAATTTACATTTTTGGGGTCTTTGTTTTTTTTGTCTCTGAATTTTTGTAATTTTTTTGGGCGGGGGGAATTGAGGATGTGCGTCATGATGTGTTGTGCCTTAATGTGTTTGAATGTCTTTTCTTTATTCAGAAATGTCTATGTATGTAGATATAAAGGAGAACTTATCCAAATGACTTATGCATCTTGTCTTTCCTAATGAAATTATAAAACTGATTTAAAAAAAAAAAAGACTGCACCAAATGTTTCTTAAATCAGCATTTCCGTATGGCAGCCATTCCATTCCGGTGTGTTGAAGTCCTAGACATGCACACGTACACATGAAGTATAAAAACAGTGCCATGATCATCACTATCCTCTTGCAATAGGAACAGCTCGAGGGCAGAAACGGTGCTAGTAAAACTTTGAATTTATAGTGCTTTTCTAGACACTCAGACGCTTTACATCTACTACATACATTGACTACTACCATGTACTTTTAAAAAAGGTACTACTACATAGTGCCTCAAAAGTATTTAAGAAACAGTGACTATTGAAGAGTTAAGAAGTTTTGTGTGAGAAAAAAGACTGGCAAGGGATACAGTGCGCATCAGGTTGCTCCCATCCCTAAAATGTCAAGCAGCAGACTTTAGGGACAACAAAGTTAGACGGTGGAGGCCGAAAACAACTCCTCACCAGGATGACCACCGAACTCATTTGAATGTCACTCAATCGTAACATGACTGGCAACCGGCAGCTGGCGAGGATAGTTAGAAACGGGGAAAAAAGCCCATCAACGAGAAGCAAAGAGCCAGGCTGAGGTTTGGACCATAGAGGACTGGAGTGCGGTCATCTTGTCTGTAGAGTCCAATTTTCAGCTGGAGAGGCCTCCAAGCCTCAGTGTCTCGCACCTACCGTGGAAATGTGTGAATTGTTGCACCAGGAGTGGTATGAAACAGCAATGTGAGAGTAGTGGAGAGCTTGGCATGCAAGCTGTGATTTATTCCAAATATAGATTTCTGAAGTCTTCCCAAGTTATAACATTACTATTGTGTTTAAAAATGAATATTAGCTTGTTTTCTTTGCAGTATTCGAGATCTGAAAACACTGCATCTGAGAAATCAGTTGTCATTTTCTTTTGCAAATAGATGCTCTAAATTACCATTTAAAATTTGGGAGAAATGTGGTCAGTAGTTTATAGAATAAAACAAATGTTCAGTTTACTCAAACACGTAAATAGTAAAACCAGAGAAACTGATAAATGTTTAACTGGTCTTACTTTTTTCACCAGTGCTACATTATGAAAAAAATCCCGGTCTCCTGTAAAGCACCACCACGTTTTATAAATTGTAAAAATCCAGAGAGATTTTCATCGTCATGGTGTAAATTCTTCTTGCTGATGTTGAACTCCATGAACTGCAGTCTACACATTTTAAATTCAGCAAGTAAGCTGAAAGTTACATGTTTTTAAAAAAAGCCACTGGTGGTCAATTAAATATCCAAAAGGAAACACTTCAGACGACTGCTACTATTTCCACTTTTTTATTGACATTTTATTTCTTGCCTTTGAAGTATTCCTCAATCACGTCCTTTGCTTGAGACTCCTTGCCATAGTCCTGTTAAGAGAAAAATAAATGTTGAGATGAGCAGGATAGACTCGACTAAACATCAAATTACAGCACTGGTGGTATTACTGGCCCGTTAAGCAGTCACTGTAGGTCAAGCAAAAAGCAAACGGGCCAAAGATTTGTTTGTGCTTAACTTACAAAAGTGTTTCCAATAAAAGGTGTAATTTCAAGATCGTTAAAAAAAAAAAATTAAAAAGGTACATGGGCATCATCAGTTTGTATTAATGCTCAAATATCTTTACGGCAAATATCTGGCCAGATAACAAACATATGACCTTTTAGGATTTTATATAAATCACACTTAAGTTGAGCAACACATGACACTGCATTAAAAAAGATCTTTGGAAATTGAAACAGAGGCATTTTGATTTGGACAAATATAGCACACAGCAGTTTAAAAGATGAATTGCAGTGATGTCATGTCACTATTTGTAGTCATTCTTTGGGATCCCAGACATCACAGGTAGACGACAGGGCTCGTACCTTGGCAGTTATTTAGCCAAGCGTTTATCAACAGTTGCATGGCACAGCACCATCACTCGACTGTAAGATCTCATAAGTCTTAATGCATCTACTCAACAGCAATATGCATTTCATTGAGTTTCTGGTTGACCAAATAATGTCCCTTGTAAACAAAGCATTACCTTGACCACGACACAGCTGCAGCCCACAATCTTGCGGGGTTTGCCCTCACGATCAATCTTGCACAGACCGACCCACTCGCCGAGCTTCTTGTTGTCGTCAACCTAAATAGAAGTTAAGACATCAATTATTTCACTTGCCTGATAAACAGGGTAACTAAAGTGCACTGAAGTGTAGTCACAATTGCTTTCAGAGTTTAAGTACTTGTGCAGGGAGAAAAGAAAAAAGTTAACTCAACTTTCAGTGCACCAGAGACAATAGCACTACAAGTCTTTGTTTTATAACAACTACTTTATGATCTCCATTTTAACATGTGAAATTGGTGTGGGGGAGCAAGCTTGCTACCTTTATCAGGTTGATCTGATGCTCAGCACACAGGGCTTCCACCAGCTTGACGTATGTGGGCTCATCACAGTTGCCTGCAAGGGCGCAGAGATGGGCTTGACGCCTGGGAAACACAAAATCATTTCAGTTAGAGCTTGTACACCATTTGCAAATCTCAAAATGTGACAGAAGTCAAGTAACAATGGCAAACTTCCACAAACAGATTAAGTAGAGAGAGCCATGCTATCGTAAGCGATACACCCATTAAGGACAAAACCAAAAATTGACGTAAAATAAACTAACTTGTCCAGGGCCTTGGCAGCCTCACGGATACCACGGGCGAGGCCATCGTGGATTAGTGCGGTCTTGAGCACTTCAGGGAGAGCCGTGTTGACATCCATCACACCTCCAGCAGCGACGCTATTGAAAACAGGTGGACATGGGAGGGCGAAAGTTAACATATGTACCAATATGGGTGTGACAAATTAGTGGAATCCAGCAGAGCTTCCAGCAGTGTCAGAAATGGGATCTCACTCATTGTAGAGTGAAGGGGTATCCGACAAAAGAAAGTAAAGTCATCATTCAAGTGCCAGAAAGCTCACCTAAACGGAAGTTGTATGCTTCAGTACAGCCGAGCCTTCAATGTTTACATTTCCGTGAAGCTAGTAACTGTATCCCCTACATAAAGTGTTACCTGGTGCTTTCAATTAAAGTACAAGGATAGATACTTTTTATCAACCAAGACTTGACTTGTCTATTACTTTGCCTGTTGTGTGAAGTGATTCTCAGTATTCTTTACACAATCCTTGTCAGACGGAGAAAACCCCACTAAAGGAAATGTAGCTTTGTACAATTCTGCTTTTTTGGTAATACTTCAGCTGTTATTTAAATCCAGGTTACTGCTCAGAGTGGGCACCAGTTTGGGTACTAGTCAGCGTTACTACAACCACTGACTGTTTCCCCACGTAGTGAAATTACTTGACTTAGTTCGAGCAAGCACACGAACGTCAACTTTCCCCACGTGCACTGTGTGCTTCAAGTATCTAACTTTAAGTCACGCGAAGCTATGAAGTGTCTCCCTCCACAACATGCAACTCTGCGTAGCTAGTCGGTTAGCTTTAGCAAATTGGGAAGCTACACCGAACCTTAAATCACACCAGTCATTGTCGGAACCATTACAGTTTCCCGGAATACTTAAAAAATTAAAGCACCACGTCCACAGAAAAGTCAGCACCGTTTTGTTAGCTAAAAATCGCACTTTATTTAGAAATCCCTCTTTACGTGTTAACGTTAGCACCACAATAAAAGCGTCACGCTCACCCTTCCTCGGCCATTGTTGATTATTGATGGATGGTGGGCTTAAAGTTCTGCAATAAAGAACGGAAATGAAAGGAGAGTTATTAAACGTCATATACAGCTCACTGTGATGAGTTTATATATTGAGATGTTTGACTAATCTCTTAGATTGTGCCGGTAGTCGAAGAAACATACCCTATCCTCCTCTTGGGTAGCGGTAAAAGAGGACGTCATATCCTCGCGACATTGCTTTAAGCGCACCAGGCCCCGTCTGTGCAATGGCGTCCAACATAACGCCTGTTGGAGTTTCAATGCTCAGTTCAAAACAAATAGCTAAAACATTATGAAATAACTACATTAATAAATACATGCAAAGTATGCAATATAATAGAAAAAAAATTATAATATAAAACTAAACTCAATATGATGTATTTTTCTTTTCTTTTACAACTAAAACAACTGGTACTCTCAAATATTACAGAGTCCTTAAATAGACCTACTACTAGTATTTCCTTTTTTAATCCATAAATGTACATTTTAAACTATTATTTAAATTATGTGAAATAGTTAATACACTCGGTGTAGTTTATATAGAGTCTTGCAATTTATTTACAGTAAGTATTTTCTCAATATTGTGGGGCCACCCGGCAGTAGGTGTGTGAAAGTCAACTAGTCAGCACCGGTGTAATAAATTAATAGAGCTTATATTCTCAGTTGACTCTTTTTTTTAACGTTTTTTAGTGTTTTGTGGTTACTTCTGTCACTTTTAGGGGCAAATATACATTGGATCTTTAACCTTTAAGTGTGATTGTTTGTGGTTTGGTGACCCTTTCAGAGAAGAGCAACTATGATATGTTGCTGTGCATATGCTCTGATCTGATTCGTTAATAAAAAAAACAGTTGAAGTAAACACTTTGAATTGTTGTGGTCTTCTGGGAGAAAAACCCTGACCCCAATATTAATTGTTACTTAGCCATTAGGTGTACATTACTGTGTTTCCATAAAGCCAGATTATATATCTGTGATTTCAGCTCAATGAAAAATCTGCATTAATATATGTAGGACTTGAAAAAGACGAAAAAGACGTGACAATACTCATGAGTGCATCAGGCAGCGTTTTATTTAAGGATTTTTATTTCAGTCATACAAACTGTGGAAATGTACAACAAAAGAAGGCAAGCCCTTCCACTTCACTGAAAGACTAATACATTTCCTGAATTTGGGCATCATCCATCAACTATGACTGAAACAGAAATACGTATATAGTATAGATGTATTGAATAGTTGTCTCGTAGCTGGTCCCCGTTCCTTTTAGAGCTTGAGAAAACTCTCTAATGTGTCTTCCTCAATTGCATTTTCAAATGCCTTGTAGTCCTAAAAGAAAGAAAGAAAGAAAGAAAGAAAGAAAGAAAGAAAGAAAAGATGTCAGGGGAAAGATATTTTGGGGTGAGGATGCAGATAGACAGAAAGATAGCTGTCATACACATTTTTCAAACAAATCTTAATACATTTATTAAACATTATATACTGACGAGCGTATGCCATACATGTTATATAATCCTCTCACTAAACGTAACTAAAGGTAATCATGTTTGAGGAAATAATCGTAACTATATTGTAGTTGTAGCTCTCAAAGGCAGAGTTGGTAATCATCTTTACAAAAACAGTTTTGATATTTTTGATGAAATTCTAATTACATCAATGAATCAAATTCTCTGAAAAAAACAAAACATCTGGTGTCTGTGGGTCCGTAATATAAAATAAACCTTCACGTATTCTGCCCCGAAAACTCTTTCTTCATCACCGGAGTTTTCCACAAGCTGTGAGTACTAACAATAGCCATGTTTTGGTTGGGTTCATTATGATATATGTTTACGTTCATAATTATTGTTATGGGTGAATGGCTTTGGAGGGAGGCCTGAAGGGACGGGCTGTCGGTGTTGCACACTTGCACAACCTCTGCAGCTGATTTCATCGTAAAAGAGTTGGCAACACTGGACTGGGTTTTTCGGTTGGATGATTTTTAATTTTTTATATTTAGAATACATCACCAACCCAACCTTTATTATATATTTTTTGCAACCTGTCACAACAAATCTGGATGGAATGATAAAATGCTTTTGAACGCTCCACTGTGTGTGTGCGTGTGTGTGTGTGTGTGTGTGTGTGTGTGTGTGTGTGTGTGTGTGTGTGTGTGTGTGTGTGTGTGTGTGTGTGTGTGTGTGCGTGTGTGTGCGTGTTTGTGCATGTAGCAACCATACTGTAAATATTTATTTAATTCCTGTGTCTACTCCCTAGACAACCAACGTTTTTCTTTTCCTCTTTCCAAATGCAGCAAGTGTGTAAATGATTAACCTTTTATTAACATTCCATTACTTTTAAGAAAGTGTTTTTTGTCAATATGCCGTATTGGACTTTTGCAGGTTGGTTATTGTGTGTGAGACTTACCCCACAGTAGTTGTTTCCATTGCATATCTGAGGGGGCAGTGCAGTTGGGTTCCCTGCCAACTCCCTCATTAAGTCTTTGGTTTTAGTTTCTTGAGTAATGTCCAAAGCTTCGTGGTTGATTTTCTTGCTGTTCAGAACATCGAAGATTTTTTGCTGGCCTTTCTTTATCTGGAGTTACATACACCGTCAACATTGAAAAGTTTGTCTTCAGAAACCAACTGTACTTGTGAAGTATGATACCCTGAATTCAACATGCCTTATGCCGTTTTGTCAAACGTTCCCAATATGCCGATGTATTCGCAATGAAATAAAACAAGTAAAAGAAAGAATCAAGTAAGATTGCATACTGTACCTCCAGGGAACCGCTCACGCTGGAATAAAACACTTTGATCGACATTTCGGCTATTTTAACAACAACAACTTGATCCAAAGACAGATAGAGAGAAACGACTGTTCCAGTGTGCTAGATGCAGGTATGTGGAGCTGGTTTGATGCAACAGCAGACAAGGTGAGCAGGTTTGGACAGGACTTACCTGCCTGCATGGACACACCCACTAGTGTGACATGCCATTTAAGTTGTGTAGCCTGCATGTGCTAATCGTGAAAGCAAAAAACACACACACACACACACACACACACACACACGCACACACACACACACAATACCACTCATGGTGGAAAGTAACTAATTACATTTCCTCAAGCACATTTTGAGATTACTAGTTGAATTAAGTATTTCCAGTTTAGGCTACTTTGAACTTCAACTCAACCTTTTACACCACTACACATGCCTTTTTCATGGAGGATATTTAGACAGTAAAAGCACAGATGTAAATGAGCAAATTTATGATGGCTGAATTAAATGTTTGCTGCTTTGAACATTGTGTTAACATAATTACTCAGGATTCTGATGTAAAGGATTTATTCAAGTTGGGAGTTCCTTTCTGTATTTGTTGGTGTATATTGTACCTTGACTGCTGTTTTGGTCAAATTTAATCCCATTTGCATCCCTAATCTGCAGGGTGTAATCAATCACAAACCAGAATGAAAGACCAAATGAAAAGGTGCAAGTGTTGTAAGAAATACAAATGTATTTATCAGATCACATTCATCAAAAGAAAAGAAGCAAATTGTCACGCAATACAAAGACAATGTAATCAGTATTTCCCCACAGGACAGTGGACCGTAGCTATGTGATTGGCAGAATCTCGCTGAAAAACAAAAATACGTGTTGCCCATTTAAACCAGCGTCATGCATGTTATTCAAAATCACATTTCCCCCTCCAGTGGTCCCTTCTCTCTTTACGGCGGTGGTGTAGAAGTGCACGCCAGGGTGTGTTGATAAACCGAGACATCACTGCTGGATGTGATGTTTCTGGTGCAACAGACTTAAAACATTCAGCCATAAAAACCTGTTTTTCAACCAGGTGCTATGTTAGTTACTCTTTAAATTTAGTGAAGTCGCATGACATAGGTTATTTTTTTCCTTGAAGCATTTGGTTATCACGAGAGAAAGAGTGGTTCAAGCTCATAACACACTCTCCCAGCCAGGTCTTCAGGGACACCCTCGACAGGGGTGTCATCAGCAGCATTGTGGTCTTCCAGGCCGCGGCTGTGTGCATGATCATTCACTTGGGTTTGTTGGCCTCTGAGGGAGAGAAGGAGGGGGACAATCGCAATCACAAGGACGTCTTTCACGTTGCCTGATCTAAAAGGTGCGTATCTTAGTAAACAACATCAGCTATGCTTTTTGTAATACCTTTCATCAAGTGCTCCACTGCTCATGTCTTCCGTATCTTGCTTTATTGCGCCTCCAAACTTGTTACTAAACTGAACCAGGGTACCTGAAAAAAGTTTGTAACAGTTTTGAACTGAATCAAATACCGGAGGAATCCAGAGCAATAGGTCTCTGGACCATGGACTATGGACTATGAATCTTTAGACCTGCATTATCAGATATGTTTTGGGCCACTTGGGGGCAGCATAACAAGCTGTAAACACAACATTGGCGCCTTCCAAAGCAGAGAGTTACCATCAGCTTTCATTTTGTATTCAGGTGCTAACATTAATGTTCTGCCAATTGGTGGTGGGCAGGTCATATCACCATTCTTTGTTGGTTACATATTGTCTTTTTGTTATTCTTGGGGGGGGGGTCAGTGGAAATAAGATGTAAACCCAACACCGACGCCTTATAACTGCGAGTCGCTGGAGATACAACCAACTCAATGTGCCGAGAGATGAAAGATTCTCTGAGCTGGAGATAACTGCAGAGTCGAGTGATAATCATCAGTTGGTTTGTCACTACAACCTGCAATGTTCATGTAATAATTTTAATGATTTACATTTTTAAATCAATATATTACTTGGTGCAGCTTGACAGTAAGACAAAGGGGGCATTGGGGGCATTTTGTAATATGAAAGTGTGCCACTTACCAGCACCCCATCGTCTCTTTCTCCAGACTAGGTAACCGGTAACCAGCACAAGCAGCAGCACCACTAGACCACCCACAACCACTCCTAAGGCGACTGAGGATGATGTTGCTGCAGGGGTTAAGGGACCAAGTAGAAGAGTTCGTGATAGGGGAAAGTAGCTATAATAAGACGAATAAACTCTCACAGGCTCTTTGGTTCTTACCGGCGACCGTTACTTGGAGTGACCTGGAGGGAACAGAAGAGAAGGACCTTGAGGAGATGTTAACTCCGTAGACACAGGAATATTCTCCTTGGTTTTTATAATCTATCGCTTGGAATTCAAAGTATGCCAAGTAGAAGATCGAGTGGCCAAACGCTGGCATCGCTACAGTGGTGTTCAATTTAGACTCTGTCAGATAGAAGAAACCTCCGGGATATGAGGAATGAATAGAGCAAGTGATGGAGAAGCTGCTGCCTTGGGTGACCGATATTTTCTCGGGGCTGTAGATCACCATTGCATGAGGAGATGTCAGGGAGAGGCTGGGCTTCTCCAGTTTCACTGCAGAGTAGAAGACATCATTTCTTAAACAGTCAAACTTCCAACAATTATGTTCAACTGGACAAACAAGGCAGACAAGTATTGACCTGTGATGGAGAGATCTGCAGTATTTCCTTGAGGATAAAAGATGATTTGATTGGGCAATTTCTTTTGATATTCACAGAAGTATGACCCCGTTTGGCTGAAGTCCACTGTGGGGAAGGTAAAGGTTGCAGCTTCGTTTTCAGAGAATTTTTCCATTTTAAATGAGTCTTGGCTCCTTTTCAGGACGAATGTCCCACCCAATTGTTCTGTTACTATAGTGCACGTGATCTCAATTCTATCCCCCCAGTGTACTGCTGGAGCAGGACTCAAAATGATTTGGGGCTTCTGGAGAGAACCTGTAACAGATAATAAGTTGTAGTTTTGTCACAACAGCCAACGCAGCTTCATCTAATACCAGTTGTGAGGTAATAAATTAAACATGAGCCAGGTCTCTTACCTAAACAGACAGCGCCAGCATCTTCACTGTGCCCGCAGTTATTTTCTCCAAAACCGGGATGCGTACAATGTGTGAGAGCGGACTCGTCGCCTGTACACTCCACATTATCCAGCCATATTGGACCAGTGCCTCGGCCAAAGTGGGCACTTTTTGGAGCAGTAACTGCATGACCACAGCCAAGCTGTCGACATACCACATCGGCATTGGCCAATTCCCATTCATCGTCACACACAGTTCCCCACTGGCCTTTATAGAAGATCTCCACTCTACCAGAGCATTGACTTGAGCCGCCGACCAACCGAATCTGAGCTGTATATGAAAAAAAGTGTCAATTGTGATTACATTGCTAATTTGTGCGATAATAGACATTCATTCTAACACACAAAGTGGATGCAATGTATTTTGAAAGTAATGCTTGTCCATCATCTTATCAAAAGCTGATTTCCACAGCATAAAGGGAAAAAGGATTAATTTACAGAAATATACTGAAATGTCAAACGTCTTTAAGTCACACACGGTTTAAGTCACACACGGTTTTTACTCGGTATGTGAAAACAAAATACATTCTTGAAACAAATGCTGATCATTTTATTTGTGTGTGATCATTTTGAACAGATCCTTTTAAAAGGCTGTACCTGCACAGAGAGCACCAGCATCACGGTCGTGCCCACACCCGGCTTCTCTGAAACCTCTGAGTGAGCATTGCTCAAGAGATGTCACGTTGTCAAAACACGAATTGCTAGCCTCGACCACCGATCCAACGCCTTGGCCAAAGTGGGCACCGCCGGGAGCGTTCATTGCCTTTCCGCATTCCAGATGATCACACACCATCTGAGCTTTAGTCATGGTCCAGTCTGTGTCACACACCGTTTGCCACACGTCGCCATGACGGACCTCTACTCTGCCAGTGCATTCGTCCTTACCATTTGCCAAGCGGACTTCCAGACCTCCTGTAAAGTCAAGTTATCTCAAATGATTATACAGTCTAGAACATTTCAAATGTTAATGTAGTCAAATAAATGGCAGATACATCATAATCAAAGAAGAACACTAGTGAAGTATATACCTTTAACAACAGGGACATATTTAGGTGACATGAAAGCAAGTAAACTGTACTAAACTAAACTCTCTAATCTTTGGAGGAAGACCAAAAAATGTGGCCAAAACTGGACTTTGTTAATTTTTCTATCAAGCAATGTCGGCGAGAGATAGCTAGCGGCAACACAGTATGTAGAAACAAGTTTGGCAAAACTAAGTGAAAAAAACCATACATCAAATAATAAAAATATATGTTTTTTCTTACCCGTGCAGAGGACACCAGCAATTGAGGTGGTGTTGCAAGTTTTGTTTGTAAAAGGTCTTTGAGGGCACTGATTCAGTGTTAACTCCGATCCGCTGCATTCGATTTGATTGTGCCAGGTCTGTCCTGTGCCGTGGCCATACTCGGCAGTGTTGGTAATCTTATGGGTACTCCCGCAGTCCATCTGTCTGCACGCTACATTTGCGTCATTCACATCCCAGGATTCACCACACACGGTGCCCCACTGGCCTTTGTCAAATAACTCCACTCTTCCAATACAACGATTGGGCCCATCGGACAACTTCACATTACCTTGAAATGACAGTAATATGAATGTAAAGATCAAAAGGTATGGTTATGTGTGTACTTTTTTGGTCATAGTTGAAATGACTTACATCACATTGTTAGTCGATGGTTCATCCCTAACTTGCTAGCTAACTTGCTAGCTAATACGAGCAACAAGTGCCCTCCAGAAGGTGTTGTGCTGTCTGCTGTCTACCGTCTGCCTGATTCCGTGTGGACGCAGCATGACGCTTCATGTTAAATGATGCTTCCACACATTATGCCCCATTATGCCGTATGTTTTCAGTTTAATATCTCCTTACACAGTAAGTGAGGAGAATTCAGATGTCAATTCAACTTCGAGCCTCACCTGAACATTTGACAGATGCCTCTGTTGTGCGGTCCTGGCTGGTCCGGACATATTCTACCAGTGTGCACTGTGTGAGAGAGCTCTCTCTACCGCTGCAACTGACCCTATACCACTTAGGTGTTCCGCCTTCACCATATGATTCTGATAAGCTGACGGGATCTCCACAGTTCATCTCTCTGCACACGACTGCAGCTTCATTCATTCCCCAGTTAACACTGGATGCGGATGCCCACTGTACACCATGGTAGAACTCCAACCTGCCTGAGCACCCGTCAGTCCCATTGATCAGTCTAATGTTAGCTGCAAAGCAAAGGGGGATAGAATCAGCCGCTAGTTGAAAGCAATACCTGGGTAATTTAAATTGATATTCTGATTGATATACTGGAGAAGAAATGACTCTTATATAACAGTTCATTAAGTATTGACAATATTAAGCTAAATAGTCATTTGATTGAGGCATTGGGGGGAGACAATGTATAAAAATAATACTGTAAAAAGTGCTAATAACAGAGTAATAAGTAAGATGATACCTGAGCACACCACACCAGCATCTTCACCATGGCCACAGTTATTTTCTCCGACGCTGGGGTGTCGACAATGAATAAGGGACGTCTCATTACCGAAGCAGTCTACATCGTCCAGCCAGATGTCCCCTTGGCCTTGACCAAAGAATGAACCAATTTTGGTTGTCTGAGCCGTTCCACAGTCCATGGCTCTGCACACCACCTGAGCATCTTTGATGTCCCAATCATCATCACACACTGTTCCCCACTGGTTGTCATAACGAATCTCCACTCTACCAGAGCATCGGTCAGTGCCATTGACAAGCCTTAGCTGTTGACTATCTGAGAACAGATCCACTCATGTTACAGGTATTCACAAGTTAAACTGAAAGGATTTAACTGGACTTTCAAATGTACTCAGTGAAGACGTTTTTTAAGTAAATAAGAGGATTTAATGCACCAATCTTAATTTTAATGTCCACATGTCCTTTGCTATTTTAGTTGAATGGGGCTTCAGCAGTGTATATTGCTTTATTTGTTCTTACCTGCACATGAAAGAGAAGCCCCTTCACATTTCCCTGTGTATTCTTGGAGTGTGCATTGGCCGATGGAGCTCACATTGCCAGAGCATCTACTTGTGTACCCTCTCAGTCCGCTGTCACCAAAATGGAAGATTTCTTGTTTTTTTTTTGGTAATCCACAATTGAGTTCCTCACACACCACTGCAGCCTCTTTATTGCCCCAGTTGTTACATATTTTGCCCCATTGGCCGTCATGGTAGACCTCCACTCTGCCAGAGCAGCGGTCAGTCCCATTCTCCAATCTGATAGATTCTGGAAAGCAGTATTAAAGATGTAAAAATGTAGAATCATATCATTTCAGCAATGAAATACAATATGTTCGCATGATAGGATTTGTGGTAAAGATAACAGACAGCAGGTAACTGCTTCTGAATCTGTGATATTGTACCAAAGAATAAACTACAAAAACAGGAACGGCAAAGGATGATGAGGATTTTGTAATTTCTTAGTTTTCTAGTACAAATGTGGAAGTACCGTTGAAGAAAACTTCTCAGTAAATATTAGCAGATACATGCTGTATATAAATCATCATTGCACACAAATAACCCTATGGGAATGCCTCTTGGATTTCCATTTCAGTGTTCATTAGCCAGTATAGTTATTGTTACCTGAGCATACAACACTGGCATCTTCATTGTGGTCACAGTCATGTTCTCCAAAAACTCTGTGTGGGCAGTCGGAGAGGGACTTCTCGTGACCAGTGCACTCAACGTCGTCCAACCACACCTGACCGTGACCTCGGCCAAAGTGGGCATTGTACTTGACCGAGAGGGCACTCCCACAGTTCAGCTCTTGACATGCGACAGTTCCTTCCTGCATCCCCCATCTGTCGTCACAAATGGTTCCCCACTGTCCATTGTGATAGATTTCCAGTCGGCCGGAGCACCGACCAGTGCCATTCATCAGACGAATTGGTCGATTGGCTGTCAGGTGTGGAAGAAGAAGAAAAATAAGTCAAGGGCATGTTTATTTGGAAAGGTCAACACAAAATGACTCGTCTTGACAGATGGATGACTTACTATTACAGACAACGGTGGCATCAACACAGCCATCCGTGCTTCCCTGAATTGAGCACTGTGAGATGGAGCTCTCGTTTCCAAAACAGTTGGATTTGACGCTATCAAGTTTAGGTCCCTCTCCGAAATATTGTATTTGAGCCTGAGCGACCTGAGGGCTGCAGTTGATCTCTCGGCATATCACGTCAGTGTCTTTCTTGCTCCAGTCGTTGCTGCACAGCTTTTTCCAGTTGCCATTATTGTAGACTTCCACTCTGCCATTACAGCGGTTGCTTCCGTTGACCACCCGCACATGGTCTTCAAATGATGTGGATAGACATTAAAATAAAATCAGCAACTGTCCAACGTTTACAAAGTCGGCACACAAGCTTTACTAAAATTAACATATACCTCTATGTGTATAAAAGAGTGCAAAAACAACCATTCACTATTTTACGGGATGAAATATGTTGTACAATTTCTTGGATCTGAGAAGTTGCATGAAGTCTGATTAACAAAAATCGTATCTTGTTTGGTTAATGATTAACGGATTGGTTATTACAGATTAACCGTTAATCTGTACAAAAACAAAAGTGACAAATGCCGAAATCTCTCAATTAAAAAAATGTTGATGCAGAAGCACACACTAAGAAGCTCATTAAGGGCCTTCAAAGCGTTGTATTGTAAAGTAGCATGAACTAAAATAAATGTTACGCTCGACGGTGTAAAAGTCAGGACATCCCGCATCTGCAGCTTCACTTTTGACCACCTTTTTCTTTTAGTGCAATACTAAATTGCAGGGCACCACTTTAAATATTGAAATACTTTCAAAAATCCCTCAACATTATGATAGCAAAGCGATCCCTCATGTTGCCTTGTTTGGTTTTCCTCCCTTCTCTACCGCCTGACCTTTGCACTTTACATTTGCAGCAGCCGGTCATGTGCTGACCTCGATGTGCTTCTGTTGCAACAACATTACCAACACGGGGAGCAATCGTCTTAAAGTAAACAGCAAATTGTGAACTGACAATACAAATCGCTGGGTTTTTGATGCAATAATTTGACCAGTTGCAAAAATAAAGGTTGTGTGAGCAGTTTTTCTCAACGGTTATTATTTCCCAATTTCAAATGACAGTTCCTCATTTCTGGGCTTGGCTACATTTAAGGGAAGGGGGCTTGAAAATCAGGGTTCTGTGATGCGTGATTAAATGAGCTAACTATTATTTCAGGTAAATATTTAATTAATAATTAATATTTAAAAGCAAACAAACATATTTTCCCAAGATGTCCAACTTAAAAAAAGAAATACAATAGAAAAAAAACTGATTGAGTGCCATCCTACTGGTAATGAATAAAACGCAAGTGGGTCAAGTAAAGCAAAAGATAAGTGAAAGAACTTAGTCTTACCTGAACAGACAACCCCAGCATCTTCACCGTGGCCACAGTTATTGTCCCCCATATCTCTGTGTGGGCACTTGAGGATAGAAGACTCTCTACCAGTACACTGCACATCATCCAACCAGATCATGCCATCTCCCTCTCCAAAAAAGGCGCCTATTTTAGCCTCAAGAACCGTGCCACAGTTTAACTCTTTACAAACCACCTCTGCGTTGGTAATGCTCCAGTGATCGTCACACACCGTTCCCCATGCGTCTCTGTAGTTGACCTCCACTCTACCAGAGCAACGTGAAGGCCCGACCAGCCTAATTTTGCTACATTCTAGAAATTAAGAAAAAAAAAGGAATCAATAAGGAAAAGTCCCCTTTCATTAAATCGGGTGTGTAGAAAATCTAAATGTCTATTTAATGCATGTGTTTTCAGGTACGACACATAAATATAACTTACTGACCTGTAAGCAGTGGTAGACTCAATAGACCTAAAGCAGAAAGGAAAAAGGCTCAGCCCAGAGATTTGTCACGAACATTTAAATTAATATTGTCCACTAAATGCTATAACGCTGGGATTTATCAGATTCGTTAAGCATCAAGATAAGCTCTTTAAAATGTACCATCAAGTTAGAAAAAAATACACACCTCATAATTGTCCAACATCACCTTTGTCAAATTGATCAAAGAAAGGACATTTGAACACTCTTTTCACTTCTGTATATCATAAATCTCTCATGGTTTTGCGAGCACACTGTTAACTGTACTCATTTGATTTGATCAGAGAAAGTCAAAAGGAAGAAAAAACAAAAAAACTCACCTATTAACAAATAATAAACAACATGTCGTTTTTCAGCAGTAATGAAGATCATATTGTGTCTTCAACGTAGATCAAATGCTGTCGAGGTACGGTAAAAAAAAGGACAGAAAAAGAGAAGGTATTAAAAAGGGGGTTCCTTTACGGTCTCATTTGTCTTCGGCAGAAAAAGAGAATTTCGTTGATTTTTTGGGAACATTCCAGTTCTTTCCAAAATCAGCAGCGGGGAATAGCCCCCTCTTACCTTTTAAGTTTGGACAGCTATTTAAATGACAATTCAAAATAAAAAGCTGATCATATCTGAAACATCAGATAAAAACACCATGTACAGATCCAGTAATTGCCATGAATAAAAGGGGCCGCCTGGACCTGGACTGCAAACTGGAAGCATGTTGACATTTTGATCAATCATTAAAGACTGGGGGTGACATTTGTGGAGGGAATATAGTTGTTTTTTTGCATTACTGTCCAAATTTTTTTTTAAAAAGCCATTACATTCAACATGAAAATACATATATTATGCTGGTATGTAGTTATGAACGATTGTAACGCTGATGTACGCACACAACAAACGATCAACTGCAGGACAATAAAAGTGAATCACAAAAGGAGAATTGTTTTGCACTAAGAGGCGAGAGGTGAACACTGACCCCCCCCCCCCCCCCCCCCCCCCCCCCCCCCACCATGACAAACCTAACCCCTCCCACCGCTGGTTATCGCGCAGCAGTCCTTCCATGTTGAATTTGTTAAAAAGCACAGCCATTTCCCCCGTCTTTCAATCTCAATGAAGAACTATGAACTCGCCTAAATAAACAACCTCTATTTTGTAAATATTTCAAGATCTTATATTCTTGAACGGACTTTTACAAAATGTTTGTATTATAAATTGATTTAAATTCAATTTTGCACCTTCCATTTGAAAATATGAATGCAAATAATTCATTGCACATTCAGTTCCATTACAAATATAAGCGGTTGCTTTGCAGTGGCATTCCTATTTTAATTGAAATCCTCTAATTAATTATGCATTTGCATGCAACAAAAATAATTGAATTTGCTGTACGTCATGCATTAAACCTTCATATGTTGAGTCCTGGTTAATATTGTGGCATTAATTACTCAATAATTTACTCAATTTGACACGATACATAGACTATATGCCGCAAAACCATCCCGGTCTTTATTACCAAAACACATGCACACGATGTATCCAAAACCTCCTCTGTTAGTTTACATGCACCAGACAGGAAATATCATATTTTTCAAATAAATGTCTCACCTTATTTGGATGATGTTGTGTTTCTGCTCATCTGAACAACTCAACTGAGTCAACAAAACCTAATTCACTGAGGTTTGTTCTTTCACAAGCGATTGGCGTGACTAAACCAGTTCTTGTCCCACATCCTATTGACAACATGACTCATAGTTACTGGGAATGGTGAACACTTCCCCGTCTGAAACTGTGAGCCTCAGTCATTTTTGTATTTGATCAGTTCCGTTAATTAGGCCTCAACATACTGCAGCGCTGTCCTCCTTTTAATTATATATAAATATATTTATATAAATGTATATACTGTATATACTGGGAGAAACCAGCATATCACCTCTGCACCTTTGTAGCCACAATGTATGTTTGGCAGAAAGAAAAAAAACATTTCTCAAAGTGCCCGAAAAGAAAATGTGGAAAAGCCAGACTCCGAAATTAATAATATCCAGGAATGCGTTCACATTTCAATAGAAATACATGGCATAACTCCCATCTAAGTACCTAAGTACCATGTGTTATATGGTCCAGGTCATTATTTATTAGTGATGTGTACTGAACTATGTTGCATCGCTTTATTATGTTATGTGTACATGAATTCTGCAAGACATTTCTACTTTTAAGATGCCTTTTTACTTTTGGGCTTAACTCTGGGTCATTTATATATATTTTTATATTGATCAGTTAGCTCTGCACCTGTCAAGCTAATACAATAAAATAAAAGGCATTAACAGCAAGTACAATCAATCTATTGTTATCTGTTGGCTCTATCTCTTTTGTTAATTTGTGTCAATAAATGTAATTTTATTTAGTTTTTGTATGTGGTTTGAACCTCAGTTTTTTTTTCATAACATTTTATTCATACTGTCCAATTACACAAGGCTGTTGATATTGCATAACTAACTTTTCATTATGTCACTTTGCAGACATAATGAATTTGCCTCCTGTCATTATTTCACAAACTCGCCACACCTCAAACACCCTCTCGATGCTGCAGTTTTGTCACTTTATTTGAAGTACACGCTCACTCACATCTTGTATTCCACATATTTCATGTACAACGCACAATCAAGTATGTTATTTATGTTCTAAAGGAGGAGAGAAACACTCTCAAAGAAATGTGTAGCGAAATTGAGCTGTCGTGTTCATTTTGAGTTGGTTTATTATGAGCATTCTTTACAACACACATTTGACATAAGAAAGCCCACATGTTTTTACTAATGATGGTGTACCTGTTCACCTGTTCACTCCAAGCTAGTCTCCTCACGACTGTATAATAATCAGTATTCTCTGATGACAGAACTGATGCTAGTGAGGTCTGGACAGCAGGTTAAGCACATATTGATGTCTGGGTAAATCATTACAGACACAAAGATTTGCATCATTCTCTAAATGGAAATGACCGTACAACTCAGGACGATCATGTCACAAGCAGGATTATCGTCCCTTAACTTAAAGAGGAACAGATCTTTTAATGAGGAAATCTCAGTTCAGTGTCTTTTGATTAAATTACAACGGGTCAACTTTACAGTTGCTACATTTATGTTTGTAGTATTCGGACCTTGAAAAGCATGGAACATTTCAGAAGTGGGTTGAAATGCTTTAATGCTGTAGTTCTATTCAAATTAAGATACAGGTGTTGAGTGTTTTTATTATTTAGTCACTAGGAAGGTACAGTGGATTTTATATGCTGATGTAAGATTAGAGTTCAGTTTCCTGCATCACATAAAACAACCTCTACAAAAAGGATGACAAATAGGCCTTCTACTTTTGTGTGTAGTGCTAATGTTCTATGTTGTAGTATGACATGACCGTATGAAAAATACTCACGCAAATTTACTTAGAAAACGGCATGCTTTCAAGTGCCGTTGAGAATAACTCTCACAACCCTGTTACAAACAGAACAAATGCTGCAATAAAGCACGACAGTCACGGAGCGAGAGGCCAAACATAGCTCACGTTACATCCGGTACATTTAGTTAGCATATCGTTCACAAACAAAAATCACAACACATTATTTCAAAACACAAGGACACAACTCAGCCGTAGAGGAATGCCGTGAGTACATCGATGCCCCCGGCATTATTTAAAATAAGTAATAAAATGACATCCTTTTCACATGATGGCACGACATTTAGGGAAGAATGGCTTGCGAGGGTGCACCTGTTTGTGTTTGGCCTTCATGTGTAGACATAAAGGAATTAGTGAACCCCCCATGATAATTTAATAAGGACGAGAGACATAATCAGTGTAGGAGATGGGGACCGAGGACGTGAAATACAGATTTGGAGGACGTGACTGCGGGCTGGCCATGACGCAGCAGCATCAAACCTCTATGTTCCTTTCATGAAACACACAGAGGGCCGTGTGCTCACATGTCAGCGTCGGTTCACTCGGCCATTTGTAAATCTATACAGCACAGAGAAGGGGAGACAGCAGGGGAAGCCGAGTCGAGGTCTGCCTGTGCGCAGCTTTGCAACTTTGATTATCTCGGAGCAATACGTTATCATTTCTTATCTCCTGTCCTCGGTCTGATAAGGCTTTGGAGTAATCATCTGGGAAGGGCAGTCCTATGGCTCACATGACCGTGTTTGTAACCATGCTTTGTCTATACAGCGTCCTGGATTAGAGGATAAAGCCGGCACTGTTTTACATGCTGTTAACAAATGCCATGAAAAGACCAAAACCAACAATTATTGGACCAAAGTGCCCATTTACCTTTATTCTATTTAACCTAATGTAGTATATGTTGCCCACAAACACTGTCCTGCTGCTGTAAATACTTATTAGAGCACCACATGTGTATTATTCCTACAAATGCGCCGTTTACTTCTGTTTGAGTAACATTTGCTAAAAACTACCGTGCCCTGCGGTTTTATGGAACTACGTTGCCTTTTAAAACATGAAACTATACATTTGAAACCATATTTATAAAGACTTAAACAATCAAAAAGAATTTACAGGCTAAGGGCCGAGTGCCACAGACGGGGTAGAGAAGCCCAAACGTACTATGAGACTAACATATTGTTGGTTTGTTTTGATCTTTTTATTGAATTTATAGACTATAGGATATTTAAAAAAAAATACATATAATAACTGCCACCCTGTCCTTTAATCAAAGTATTTTGGCAGTGGAATGATACAAGTACAAGGTTGGTTTTGATGACAGTGACGACAAGGCTGGCAATGATATTAGGTATCATGTCCATCCCTCATATGTTTTAGGATTCATCTGCTTTGTGGTAAACTGCAGTGTCACCTCAGGGAAAGCATTCACACACACACCACACACACTTCATTAACAGCGACTAATTAAAACAGACTCAAACTTACACACATACTAAGGCATATACACAAACAATGTATTCATGTGACTTGTGTGCTGGTTCTTCGTTCTTTCCCCATTCACTGCGTTGTATAATGACCTAAAGCAGCTGATGCAAAAGCTGCGACACCTAATTTGCACAGAATGTATGCTACTGCCGGTGGTTGCTGCCACAGTGTATTAAACATGAAAAGGAAACACAAATGCATCCATCGTGAAGTCAATCCCCTTCTTCTGTGAATAAGTCTATCTAGAGAATCAGACACTTCTTGGAGGACACTAAAGTGATTGGAGTGTGTAAAGAGTCAGGAGAGGTCACACAGGGTGAAATCCGTGGGGTCTGATGTTTGGCAACAGGCTGGCACCCTAGCAGGAGGACCACGTGAGAAGAGGTGATGCAACACAGGAAGCCATGTGGTTTTCATCTCCATATTTTAAGGCTCCTGGGTCCTCGTGTACCAGCAGTTTGATCGTGGCTATGACTCAGAATCCTATGGGGGGGGGGGGTCAAGAGATTGAACAATAGTCATCTACATTCATATATCATTGTTATATAGCGAGACATTTCTGCTAAACACATAACATGACCACACTGAATGTGGGGATATCAAATAGATACATCTTGATATTTGCAGAACAGATTGAATCATACATCTGAATCTAGATGTATGTGATTTGATGGTGCAGTGTTTAGTGTTTGAGGAAGTTAGACCTGACTGGCTGTACGATTTAAACCACAGAGGCAACCGTGTGTGTTTTAGTGTCTTCAAATGCATACTCTGCCTTACTTTCACCGAGGGTTGGCAAGCGAGCCCGAGGAATGTCAACACAGCGTTGTCCTCCTTCGACTGGAAGAAGTCTTCATGGTCCTGAGGGGGGAGACAAACGCATGAGTATGTTACATAATCTCCGTGTTTGAAAGATGGTTGTAAACATCCCTGTCAAATACTTCCTCCTCTTCCTCTTTTAATATAATGCAGTCGCCATGTCATTGCAGAGTAATGTTGGATTACCTCGGTCAGTGAGAGTGATGGCGGCCAGAGCAGATAATCTGCCCCACCCATGAAACTGGATTACCACAGGATTACAGAGTGGTGTACCAGAACAGTGGAGGACATAAACTGGAAAGCACTGCCGGATCGAACTCATTCGGACCACTTAGACTCCTTCAAATTAATAATTGTAACATTTTATGGATGACTCATTTGCACTTTGTGACAGAAATGTATCCAATCAGATGTGATTTTGGGGCGACTTTAAAAAGGTACCTTCTGTAGATTTTCACCACTGGTGTCACTGTATCTCATTGATTTGATAAGCAGAACCACATACTGTGTGTATCTGACATTACATCAGTTGGTGCATCATGTGAATCAGTGAACATTTCACATGGTAGGCCAACCTTTAACGATAAGATGTGAAGAACGACTGGAAGCCAGAATGCGTTCCAAATGGTTGCTTGCTTGTTATTAAAACGAGAGACAAGCGTGCAGCGTACCCCGCAGTAGCGATCCTCGTTGAATATCTGTGGAGGCAGTGGGTTGCCCTTCACCGGATGCTTGTCTCTGGGGATGTTGCGGTACATCCAGAGCCTCTGCTCCTCCAGCATGGTGATGTCTACTTCCTGGAAGCTGATACGATTGGCCTCCAAGAAACCCACGACTGCCCGCTGATGCTTTTTTACCTGGAACAGGTCGAAAATGGATAAAAGGAAAAGAAATAAGGAGGGTGGAGTCAAGGACGGTTGGGTTTGGGAGAGGCAAACAAATGTACAACCACATATGCATAATCTCATATTGCCATCATGTACATATAGTACAGCTGGTCATTGTATGTGTCTGGCCTTTAACTGACTCTTTATAATGCTCTTGCAGTTGGGCGTTGACACTAATAGACAAACAGCAAGAGCCCATCGAACCAGGAAACACACATGTGGAGTGCACTGTATGTATTCAACGCAGAGACTCCTTTGGTAATGGGGACATTAAGAAGGATTATCGATTAGTGGAGGAGATTAAATTTAAAGTCGGCGAGTTGACATCCTTTCCCTATACAGCATCCCATGCTATGACATCAAACTAGGACTAGATTTCAGAGAAATAAACATAAATCATCTATTGAGAGATATATCGTTTTGTGTCGACATCGTGAAACCATTATTGCATCTGCGTGTACTTTGTGTACTTCCCAGGCACACGATTAAAGTGTCCACTTAAGAGGGAACCCCATCCTGACGACTAAGCAATGAACTTCTATAGGATGGATACAACACAGATCCCTATACCTGCTCGTGGACCTTCTGCGAGTGAGTGAAACTGCAGGACAGTGTTTGTGAATGCAGAGAGAGAAAACAAGGATAACAAAGATCATTTTTTAGACGACAGAAAAGTCCCAGTCTACACGTCTTGGGAGTCATATGATGAGAATGATGATTGGAATTTACTCAATTGGTTTAGACGCAAATAGAAGACTGACTCATTTCACCAAACTTCACATCTAGCTTGTATTATTTTCTAAAATCCAATTATTGTAATTTTGTTAAGAGCTCCGAATTCATTCCACATTCATTGTAATCATTCGTTAATGTTTCCCAGTCGTGGCAACGTCCACTTTGTTCATTCATTCGGTTTTGTCTACATTTTTGTTATCTCATGCGGTCTACCACGGAGATTAAAATTCAGTCAATACAGTACGTGTGCTAGAGCGTTCATTAACATGACAAAAGGGCTGATTATTCAAAACATTTTGGGGGCGACACAGTGTGGACAAATATGAACAAGGCCACGTTGTGGCTAAATGATCATGTCTTATCGAGTACTCTGGAAATATGTTTCAAGAAATTCTGTCTTTGATGCATAAGATGAAAAAGATAATGATTTAATTATATTTGCTCTGTCCAAAATTGTGTGATGCTAAGGGCCACAATGGAGCTATTGTTTTACCTTAAAAGGCAGCCAGAGATTGTTCCGGACCGTCTGTTACAGACACACACAAACAAGATAATCAGCTGTGTCTTCTTTCTAATGGTGATTTCCTTTGTGTGGCCACAAAACAGCTTAATATTAAGTAAATCAATTGCATGTTCACTGACTGTCTTTAAAGAGAAAAATGTGTCCGTTTCCTCTGGTCAAAGGTTAAGACTCCGTATAGAAGGACCGGTCTGAGTCAATGCTGTCAACATAGTACAAATGATACGACCTTCCTCCGAGCTGCAAAGCAGGCAGACTAAATAATGAAAGAGGTCCCCCCCCTGTGAGGGTGAGTGAAAGTGTGTGTCAGGGGATGGGTGAGTTCAGATTTTGGGACTGCAGACAAATACACAAATTGCACTCCTCCAACAAACAATCACATTACAGTATATGATTATGCATGTATTGTTTGGGAGCATTTTCTGAAATGTAGGGATTAACTGGAGGTCGAGATTAATCCATCACGGGCAGACAGGGGCACAGGCGAATGAGGGGATTTGGGATTGGAAAGAAATACAGACATTTCACCTACCTACCCCCGGGCAACAAAGAAGAAGAACAAATAATCTGAAAATTAAACATTACTACTAAAAACAATGTTAAACTTCGCACATTATTTGTCAAGGAGGAGAAGTCACTATGCTTTCTAAGCATAAAATAATGTATTTGTTTAGATAATGTTCAGACAAAATGTCATTAAAAAATCCATTCATGATCATTACTGGGGGATTAGGAAGACAACAGAACAGAAACCGGATGAGACTGAACCTGATAAATATCCACTGAAGGGGGGGGGGTAACCTAATTTACACTTCATTCATTCTGTGGTGATGATGTCCGCCCCACTAATCATCTGTTGTTATGCTGCAAAATGCTCATTTTATGTAGCGTTTTGATTATTACTCTTCCCTTCATTCTGCTCACGTATTGCTGCTCGTGTTGCACATGTCCGTTTTTAGGTTTTCCATTTACTGGCTTCACTATATGTCTCCTTGCATCCCTATCTCACACTACTACCTCTCTCTTTTGTTTTGTTTTCTCACACACACACATCCATTTCACTTTAAATCAGCCGAGGGGATGCAGTCTCACCTTCTCTTTTAATTCAATCATTTGTAACTCAATTCAAAAGCATTCACAGTAAATCACATTCACATGAGCTCAACACTGACCCAAATGGTGGATCTATTCAGGCGTGTGTGACTGTTCTTCGTGCATGTGAGAGAGTCTGGGTGGTTTTTTGAATGTACGTGTCACAGGGTTAAAAATAACTCTGTTGTAAACGCTTACACATTTGTGCTGCCCTCTTCTCGAGATGGAGCACGATCAAATAAATATATTACTCATTTTCCCCACATGAAGCATCCACAGAGGAGTGTTGTTTGATGGTGTACTTCGCATTAGCTGGGCCTTCCCAACGGCATGCGCCTGTTGTGTCCCAATAGACACGACAACACTCGGGCGGAGACTAACGATTACTTCCATCATTGATTCAACTGTGCAGTATTTTTTTGATTAGCCCATTAATTGCCACGTCGATTTTGAGTTGCAAAAAGCAATTTTTCATTGCTCAAACTGAAACGTTCAACTTTCTTGTTTATCAGTCCAAATCTAATCATATTGAAAATACACAACACTGAAAAAAAAGTTATAAAATTATTTATTTTTTAAAACTCACATCCGAGAAGCTGTTGATCGACTACTCAAATGATCGTTTCTGCACGACACAAGATGCAAAGTAAATGGCTTTTTAATAAAGTATACTGTCTAATCTGTCTAGTGTAGGCATATTACTGCGGCTCAGTTGGAGGAACCCCACCCTGCAACACTCAGGAGTTAAACAAGTGGAAAGTAACACCTCAACACAAATAAGAGTGAAGGTTATACTCTAACAAAAAGGGGTAGAGGGTTTATTTCAGACATCCATCTCCCGGTGATGTCATCAAAGTAAAATGCCTATATGATGTGACTATTGGTGGATCTCCTGTCACTCAACATAAATCTGCTGTGTAATTTGTTTAGGGTCATGGTTAATATAGATCAGGTTGTTGTTTGCACATCAAACACATACTTTGTTCTACCTACAGGAGGGAGACGTTTTAAAATGTGTTGTTATTTATTGGGCTTCTACACAATGAAGGCGTAATACAATGTTTGATGAAAATATAAACCATTTGTTGAAAATGCATCTCACAAAAACGCAACAGGCTGAATTGACGTATGCATTGCCCAGGACACACAAAACATCTAGACTGGCAATAAAAAATGTGCATCTTAGTGAACAATCTGTCTTCTTGTCTGAATGATGCCGATCATACCTTCATCTGATTATGAACACGTCACACACAGGCGTGAAGCAATAAACACTCTTGGGCCAGCAGAAACATTTCCACATGCCTTTGTAATATGCATTCAACTGTCTACAAGCTTGAAAACACATGTGCAGCAAACACTCACCGCGACCGAGCCGGTTGAGGAGGCGATGTAAACCTTGATGACCATTTTAATCCCAAATTCTACCAGTCGAAAAACTAATTAGTGGGTTGCAACGAGGAGCGTTAATTGCCCAAATGAACAACAAATAAATGAAGTTCAACTACCGAGTGTGTTTTAGAAACGAGAAGACACGCGCCTCCAGTATTTAAACTGAGCCATAGTAACACAGCAAGCGCTTCTGCTGGCTGTGGCGCTCAACGACTCTCACTGCACAGATGCAACGCAGACATCAAGGACAACACTGGACTTCCGGTTAACGTTTTCAAAATAAAATAAAAAACAGCTCATGGGGATACAAGCACACAAATTATTGTACACTATATTGTACAGTTTAAACTTTTTTTTACTGATAATGTTAAAACAACTTGGTTTTAACTTGGTGGATCAAGTTCAAACAACAAGGGACAACTTAAATCATAGTGTTGAGACAACTAGAACATTGTAGCTAAATCAACCTAATGAACTTTAATTTCTCAGTTGAATCAAAGGAAATCTTCAAGTTGAGTTAACTTGCATTTTCAAGGCAGTCGGTGAGCTTGTCATTTGCAGTCTTGAAATGTGCATTTGTAAATAGAACATATTTGTAAATTGTTCTGTGCGCATTTGTAAATCTTGTGTTTGTATTTGTAAGTCTCTCTGTGTGCATTTGCAATGATTGAGACTGATCTGACCCCATAGTTTGTCACTTAGCGGCATATCAAATATCAATCAAATTGGGTGAATTTAAGTATACTCTGTCAGTTTGACAGTTCTATTTTACAATACATAGTGCTGCCAACATAAGAACAGACAGACTTTGTATGTATAGACACGTTGTCTTTTAAACACCAGCACTTACAATATACACTGCACAGCATAGCTGCACAGCTGTATACGTTTTTGTGTATTATATTATATTATTATGTTTCATTGTGTATATATCTTAAAAACACAAATAATGCAGTTCACAACAAGAGTATGAAACCATGCCATATATATATATATATATATATATATATATATATATATATATATATATATAATATGTGTTGGTAGATCTGTTATCCCAACGTTCTCCTTAATTAACACAATGTAAGCTATTTATATCCCAGCGTGCTCTACAGCGCCACCCTGGCGTTAAAGCGGTACTGCATGGCATGCCGTTGCCATGGTACGGCGTCAGCGGTAGGACTGGAGCAGCCCTTATAAGCGTGCCTGGACCCAAAAACAAAACATCGTATTTGAACGCTTCTGACTATATCAGGACTAGCTACTCCTTGCTATTTTACTGTGGATAATAACAGGTTTTACAAAGATAGTCATGACTGTTTCCAAAAGAAGGCGAACGTCTACGCCTTCTTTTATCTAACGCTAGCTAAGTTAGCTTAACTTCATGCTAGCTTGCTAGTAGTTTAGCCGCTAAGTCGCGAACGTTAACCGACCGAGTTAAGTTAATTGCGACAAAACTTAAACCAGACAAAGTCAGGAGGACTTCAACTGCTGAACACGCACAACGGACAGGCTGGTGCCAGCAGACGCCGAGCAGTAACGTAAAAACACATCCCACCTGTTGAGGGTAGCTAGTTTTAGTTTGCTGTGCTAGCATAATACCCTCTACAACCACTTATGGACTATCTTTAACTGATGCCATTGCTCTGAAACGCTGTTTGAAGCCTCATATACTCTTCTCTTTGTATTATTCTCTCTATGAATATAGTCAGAGCCCACGGAGATGTATGGCATGGCCTCAGATAACTCATTGTAGCTTTTAAGTGGCACAGGCACGACAATGCAACTGTCAACAGCAGACGGCCTACTTTAATCCAATCTGTCCGTGTCACGGAGAGGAGAGGGAGAGCTCGTGGTATCGCCATAGTGAGTATTTGATAACACACTTCCGTTTGTATATTTGTTTTCAGCTTGTGACTCGACTGGGATGTATGTTCTCATGTATCTCGTTATCAGAAGACATACGCGCAATAAAGCAGAAGATGTGAATGATGTCAACAGAGATGATGGGGATGATGTAACGTTAACCTATGCGGTGAGTGTACAGATACTCATTGATACATACGTTGATACTGTGTGTGTGTGTGTGTGTGTGTGTGTGTGTGTGTGTGTGTGTGTGTGTGTGTGTGTGTATGTATATGTTATCCTCCAAAACATTTGACAAAAATGCCATTGGAATTGTGAAGTCGTCATTACTGTATGTCTATTAGTGTAAATATTTGGTACAATGTTTAGAGAGGAGAAACAACATCTCATGAAAGACGTCTATTCAAGTTAAATACAAGTCTGTAGTATGTTCATTAAACAAAGCGATGGACTGAAACACTGTTTTAAAAAAATAGGTCTACATGTAGGTGAAGGGCCTTTCTGTCCTGCTTCACTGACAAGCATGCTCTTTTCTATTTATGGTGATGCTGCTGTGTGTAGTGTTGTTGCTATAGATACCTGCCCATCAAGTGAGTCAGGGCTGATGAAAAAGACAAAGGACTGCATGACCTTTACATGCAATTTATACAAATATTAAGGACTGTACTTCCTATTAGTCTTGGATTCTATATGTATTCACTACTGAAAGCTGTTTAATCTCTTTCAACACTCTGAAGGTGCTGGACTTTTTACTTTGGTTAATGTTTGAAATAGGGCAAATATGTTGAAATGTTTGACATGGGATTTGCGTAATGTAGGAAACCCCCCCCCCCCCCCCCCCCCAAACATATTTATTCTTTAGACAGGCAACATAAGAGACCAATAGTTAATAGATTAAAATACAGTTACTCACAACATAATTCAACATTTGATACAGTATCTGTATATGGCAAACTGTACAATAATACATTATATATATATACTGTATGTACAACATATGTATTTAACATGCAACACTACATCTACAATAAGATGAATAACAGCTTATTGTTCTCTTCTTTTTCTGTATTCTTTGACCACATGTGTGCGTATGCTTCTTATTGCAGTCATAAATAATATACTGTCTGTTTAATAAGTCACCAGCGCAGATTGGGGCAGGCTACACATTTGTATGTAGCAGCAGTGGTGTGAAGTAGTGATATCATACATCATTCAGCATCATGGAACATTCCATCTCATGTGTATTGTCGCTTAGTGACCAAGACACACAATACGAAAAAGCTTAGAGAAACCAGATGGCCAAGAGAATCTTCACTTTGTGTTGCACAGTACAAACATTGAGATCAGTTTACCAGGGGACTTTTAATGTAGGTTTGTAACATCAGGTAAGGTACATCATGTACAAATAAACCTTTGTTATTGTTAAATCGTATCTCAGAAACAAATATTAATGTAATTCAAAGTTTGATAAGTTTCTTTCCAACTTTTTGTCTTTAAGTTCGACGCAGCGTTTCTCCTCAAAGTGCCAACATGGAATCTGAAAACCTAACTGATCCATATGAAGACAACCGGCATGTTGATCAAAGTCGGCAGTCACTCCGGAGTACAAAGAACGATTCCCAAACGTCATCCTTCCAAAAACATGAAAAGATCTTCCGGGACAAGAACCAGGGCGAGAGTGAAAAAGACATCTGTGTTGAGAGTAGATCGAAAACCAGAACCTGGCGTTCAGATCCACATCGGGACCAGGTATCAGATGAAGAGGGCCGAAGAAGTACTGGGTCGTTGTACTCGGAGGACTATGACAATGGGTCTCATTCAGGCCGCTCGATCTCACCATACTCCCGGTCCCGGACTCCATCCCTTACCCGAGGGGTAAGGAATGGAGTCCCTCAAAGAGGGGTACGGGCAAAAAGGATTTCCAACAGCCCCTTCTACAAGACAGGTAAATAAAGCAAGGAAATAATCCAATATGGACCGTAAAGTGAATGAAACTTAACCCTCACTGGTTACATGTTATCTACTGTCCAGGTGATGGCAGTGTAAGGCAGATTTTGTACATGAAGTTTCATAGTGCTTAACAACACACACATAGTTTGATTTAGAAGTTTGTCTTCAGCCTCGACCGTTTATATATTCACCCCTACTAGTGCACTTGTCCATGTGTCTCAATACTGGCCTCTAAAAGTATTTATTGTCATTACCTTAAAATCATTTCTACATCTTGTGGGTTTCTCTACCGTGCAGGAGGTGTGGGCCGGCGGGGCGTGTCACGTCCACAGCGTCCAGGTGGCCAGCCACTGACCCAGCAGCATCGCAGGGGAGTGCGTTCACGAAGCAAAGAGTCCACACCCCCTAAAGACCTGGACCTGGTGACCAAGAGGATGCTTTCAGCCCGCCTGCTAAAGATCAACGAATTGCGTAACTCACTTGCTGAGCTGCAACAGCGCACGGATGAGCTGCAGAAGGAAAATCGAGTTCTCAGACAGGTAGATTAAGTTTGGGTTGGATATATGAGGCCTAAGAAAGGAACGACATCTTAATTGAACATCAGATTTTAGTGGCTGATAACACAATAACATGCAGACATATTTGCAGGGAAACCAATCACATAATCTTTTACCTTCTTAAAATTCTTCACCAGTATCGAAACCTCTTGTGGCATCCTAAAAAAAATTTATTTTCTTTTGCACGCAATGCAGCTTCAGGTGCGTCAAGAGAAAGCCCTGCATCGCTATGACGATACGGAAAGCGAGATATCCCAGCTCCTGTCGCGCCACACCAACGAGACCCACGTGCTGCGTGAGCGGCTTAGGCGTACTCAGGAGCGGGAGCGGGCAGCCGAGCGCCGGATGAAGGACGGCGAGGAGCAGATGCAGAGGAGCCAGGCGACTATCGCGCGGCTGAAGAAGCTGGTCGACCAGCGAGATTTAGGAGCCAGAGATGAGCTGAGCCGCAGGCTGGATGAAGAGAAGACACGGGCACAGCAGGCGGAACACAGGATTAAGGTTCATTTATTTTTGGTTTCATTTATTTACTTCATTGATAAAGCTCCGCAAATGCAAATATGTCATTGTTCTGGAATGTGTTTCTATTAATGTTCTGATTTGCATTTGTACAGACATTTGATTTGAATTAAAATTCCATGGAAATTGCCGAAATATATCAGAGCTTAATTTCGGCTTTGTCTGTAAATAAATTATGTAATTTACATTTTATTTTTGTTTTTGTACATAATATTGGTTTATGGTTTACAAAGTTATACTATAGCTAGATAAACAATCACTTGCAGACATTACATAAATAATTGACGGTAACATTTGTACCTTTTGGACTTTTCCTCTCAACATTTGTACCTTGTTCCTTTTCATCATGCGGTAGCCGGAAAGTGTATTTGTTTTCCTGTGTGTGTTTGAAGGAGCTGGAGCGCAGCATGGAGCTGAGCAGCAGCAGTTACCAGAGGCAGCTGGCTGCGGAGAGGAAGAAGACAATCGGTGCCCAGGAAGAGATCAGGACTCTGCAGGAGGAGCTGGAACGACTGACCAATAAGCTCAAGGTCCATGCTTAGAAAAATATACCTCAGAATACCAACTGAAACAAACTATCTTTCTTTATGATTGTGTATTTACTTCGTTATATCCTTTTCTTATCAGGAGAAGGAGAGAGAACTAGACGCTAAGAACATTTATGCCAATCGCATGATGAAACCTGAGAAACTGAGAAAAGATGTCGACAGTGGCGCAAAGCGGAAAGGTATGGCCTGAGTAATGGTTTAGGGGGACAGAATCTAACATGGATGCTATGAATCTAGTGCTCTGTACCAAAGTAACATGGTTTGAAATTGGTAGATGGAAAATGAAGTCTAATATATAATCTACCCCCCCCCACACACACACACACACACACACACACACACACACACACATAGTCCCCAGCAGGAGCAGCACCAAGGCCGTGCAGACCAAAGACAGAGCGTCTAGTCTGGATTTCCCAACACCTCCCCCTGCCATCTCTGATGCCAATGAATGCAGTGAACAGGCACCCGATGAATACCTATCACTCAAGGTAGAGTCACTTCACCCCAACGTCCGCACTCCTTCCCCTGTCACTGTTATTTGTCCGTCATTCCCCTCTTATGTCTCTCCCTATCAATTTACGCCAGCAGGAGTTTGACAGAGTGGACAGACGGGCAGAGACAGAAGACCGGCATCAAAAGTTGGAACAGCAGAAGATGAGAGACAGAGGAAAAGAAGGGGAGAACGAGGAGAAGCGGAAAGTCAACCGGGAGCTCAATGTGCTTGAGGAGAAGGCAAAGACACCAAGAGATAGTAAGATAATTAAACTGTGTGTGTGTATGAGAGAGAGGGAGAAGTACCAGAAAGCAGGAATGGATTTGTTTCATGTCCACAGGTTGGGAGAAGAAAAAAGAGCAAGACGACAGTAAGAGGACGACAGAAAGTTCCCTGTCAAACCAGGAGGAAGACAACAACAGGAAGCACATCCATGTCCAGGAAGAGGTGGAGAGGTGGAACCATGGGGCTCTGGCCAATCAGCAAGCAGCAGAGGAAGCGCATCGCAAAAAACAACAGCTGCTGGCCAAGATGCGTGAAATAGACCGTCAGGAACACGGAGCCAAGGACCCCGTGTTTGAGTCTAGTCCTTCTGAGTTCAACCAGGCTCCCAGTAACCAGCCCTCTCCTCGTCTTCCTGAGCAGAGGAACCAAAACTCTCACATTTTTAACCTCACAGAATCGGAGGAGTTGGCCAGTCTGCGCGCTGGCGCCGGAAGTGGGGACGGCGTAAGGAGAAGATCGGGCATGCAGGGCGGAGCTGCGACAGCAGGCTTTGGGAAGAGAGAGCCTCGGACCCAAATATCCAAGGACGACTTGGCATTCGGTAACTACGCGCCCTCTTTTGGACATTCGGCCTCTCGCGGTTCCCTCGGCTTCCCTCCACCTCCGCCCAAAGAGGACAGGGAGTCCGCATTGGAGGCCATAGGTGTTTTTAGTCTTAGAGGGGTGGAGAAAGAGAAGGAGGCGGAAAGCGGAGCGGGCAAGGAGAAGAAGTCCAGCCTCATGCAGCAGCTATTTGGTGCCCTGGCAACACCTGTGGGTGACGGTGTGAGCGCCTCCAATACAATGGAGGTCCTCAATAGTCCTCCAACTACCAATGGAGTGCGTTCAAGACGGGAAGGACTGCTCAGCTTTCACTCGGGGTCTTCCACTCCTCCATCATCCTCCCTGAACACCCTACACGTCACAGATGGCAGGCCTGCAATTCGTGCCATCGCCTCCTTCGATGACGACATAGAGGAACTTACTTTATGAATTTAATCTAGATTTGGAGGTAGTCCGTCTCCTAGCAGGCCATCACTGATGTCCAGCGGTCACAAAATAAGAGAGATTTGAGTGATAAACATGGTCTGTAAATTCAAGTCTGAACAGCATATATTTCTCAATAAAAATGTCAACAGAGCCAAGCATAGAAGTACATTTAAGCCAATGTGAATGTTTATAATGTTTCATGTAGGAAATGTTGTCATTTGAAGTGATCTTCAAGCATTCAGGTGCATGTGTTGCTGAAACTGCTGATATCAGATGTTTGACCCTGTGTTATATTGTAATGCTAGTGGTTGCACTTGTAACTACGGTAACGATGGCTTTTAATGGTTTTCACCTGTTTGAACGGTCTTCTCAGTGTATGTTTTTTTTCTTTCTGGTAGAATATATAACTGGTAGTTTATCTTAGGAAAAGAAGCGTAATCTCAGCAGCTCAAATAATTGATAACACAACCCAAAACGCAGACTTTGGCTGCAAATCGCCTTTCTTTGTGTTTCACATTTTAGCTCTTTGCCATATTTTAATAATAGTTTGGGGTTGCTGTTATTGTTTCTTGGTCTGGGATCGTATGATTCCATGTGTATCTTTATTTGGACACATGTGAGTCATTTTGTTATGTTAGAGTCCATGCCATAAGAATTTACCACTGAGCAATATGACAATCTTATATATGAAATGCTATTTCTACAATTTATTGAAAATGCCAATTTTCTGCAGGTTTATAACTACCAATTTCATATTGATACTGATAAAATGACCCATTAAAAGGAAAATGCCACTTATCCCAGAGAACATAATTTATATAAGCTCAATGACAGTTTGTGTAGTTGTGTCAATTCAACCAATTGCATATTCTGTATTAAAAGAGAGAGAGAAATAAATAAATATTTAATTTGACTTGAATATATTGTAAATCTATAAATATAGACACAGTTCAGTGCCCCTGCACTGATACTGCATAATAACAGCGCTACACTCCTGCAAGCAATCAGCACTAACACAAATCACCTGTTGCTGTATAGAAGAAATTACCTTTATTTATTTATGTTATCTTATAGAAAATACATTACAACGTACAACTCCTAATGTGGAGCACTCACTGCATTGGTAAGCTAATAATAGTCAATAGAAAGGAATAATATATTTACATTGACCATTTTATTTTATTTTTTATGATTGAAACGTGTGAAAACCTTGATGTTAATCGGTCTGTATTTTTGTGTCGACATTTTTCCACATTTTGTACTTATTTCATCATTATAACAATTGTGTTTGTCGTCGTATTTTTATTGAATTAAAATAAATCCCCCCCCCCCCAAAAAAAAGCTGTGGCGCACTTGCTGTCTTCATGCGGCGGGACGGGAGGTCTGATCGGGATTCCTGGGACGTCTCCAAGCAACCGGGACCTGACGCAACCCGCCCCCCCCCCCCCCCTCCCTCCCTCCTCTCCGGCAGCTCGTTGCTCAAAAACAAGTGGACCGTGGACGCTGCGAGGGATGATATGAGAGAGAGAGAGAGAGAGAGAGAGAGAGAGAGAGAGAGAGAGAGCGTCTTCACTGATGTCGCCGCTGAAGCTGCACGAGCCGCACGCAGTTTGAATCGTGTGTCAGAGGACGCCGGTGGAGCAGCACGAAGTCAGGGAAGCGGAAGGAGGTGAAGGTGAGTGTCCACGTGCAGAGAATGTGGAGGAGCGTGTTACTTTGTATTCTACTGTAGCCGTAGCATGGTGTAATCTGATTACAGAAACGATGCTCTACATAGGTTATATCCTGAAGAAAACAATGACAACTTGCTACGTGTTGCCTTTTACAGGAAGAAAACAAAAAACTGACTTGTATGATGAACTAAATGAGAAAAATCAGTAAAGTTGACCACAACTTTATATTCTGACACCACTCCTTTATGGGCTTGGTAAGAAATAAAATAATCAAGTGAATGTTAGTCAGAACTCTATAGAAGACAATTATATTATTATATATATATATAGCCATTTTTCTCTCCATTATACACATGTATAAATATATATTTATATTTATATATATCACATTTATAAAGGAGACATTCCATATAGCTATGCAAGGTTTCAGTTTGCATTACAGTAATAAGACCTGTTAAACTTTAGGTTATTGTGATTAATGGCAGAAGGAATCATGTTTGATGGTAACAAAGACGTTTACATAACACAGGATCCAAGAGTTTTTTAAGAAAGTTTCTTAACCTCTCAAAATGTGCTTTTCCCCCCTAAATGTATACAACCAGAGAAGAAGACCTGTGAATAGAGATAACCAGGATGAGTTTTCCTCTTTATTTGTCGTTGGATTAGGCTGCTAATGTGGCACATTTATTTAAGTTTCTGTTGCCATAACTGAATCCCATATGCCACAGTGATTGGGCAGGCTATTCATCCTTTTGAGTCATGCCTTAATCCTGCTGATGATATGGATAATGCTCACGTTCTCATGTATACTTTATGAGCACAGTTTGAAAAGTGAACACCTTTATATGGAGATGCACACTTAAGCTTAATGAAACTCTGCCGTGATGTTCGCTGAGTAGACATAGTGCCATGATAGAAGAGCCGGGCTCCTTAAGTTCTTCAGCCTGACCAGGTTTTGGCGTCTCATAATAAATAACACCACAAGATACATTTTATTGGTGTGGTAACGCTGAGACTGGATGTTGCTGAGCCATCACATTCTGCTGCCTCGAAACCTGAGGAACATATGGGTAATGCTGCAGGATTTGGTTGAGACATTTTGGATAATGGCGATAAATGATTTGTTCCCATTTGCCAGAGTCTGCGTGTATATTTTGGCTTCCTTAAGATAGATATCTTTCTGCTGGACTATTCAAAAGTGGCCGTGTTCACCAAAAGGGCCTCTTAAACGATCAAGAGGCTGGTCTGAGTGGTTTTCTGTTGTGATTCTAAACCCTTTATGACTTTATAATTGCGATCACAGCTCAATATATCAGCTGATATGCTGACACACTCTTTCCCCCCCCCTCTTGGCTCTGCACTTTCTTTTCACAATTTGAATGAATTCCTTACTGTACATACACGGGGTCCGAACACACTCCTATGTATGTGGCATGGCTTTATTATCCTCTTCTCCGTTGGTCTCCTGTAACAGCGTGGCCTCCAGAGAAGATCCATTCATACATTCCTCTACCCAGTCAGAGGTTCTATTTGACCTTGCAACACATACGCCTATCATTAGATACAAGGGCAATGACTTCACTGCTGGTCTGCTGTGCCCATTATGGAATAAGTGAGCACTAACCACTTATTGAGTGCTTGGAGACTGTAAGGAGGCCACTGTGCAGAAAGTCTGCTTCATGCTGCCACTGTTGTGAGTGTGTTTGCTGTATCCTTTAGAAGATTTAGTTTATCACTTAATTTCCTTTTTTTTTAATTGCGTATAGAATGATAGAAATCCAAGTTCCTTCAAAAATGTTATGTTACATCATTTTGTTTGCGATGCTCGCTGCGTGGCTTCATGGATAGTGTTAGTCTGGAGGTCAGTCCACCAATATGTTAACTGCCATTGGATGGATTACCGTCAAATATCGAAATAATGTTCGATGCAAAAGTGTGATATTTAGGTTTCTGGTTACGTATCTTAACTTTGTTTTGTGAACAAATACCTGCAGAGCTATTGCTGTTTCCCCATCAGCCTCAGCTGTACTTTGTTTTCAGTGCTAAATAGTAAATGTTAGCATGCTAAAGTAACTAAATTAATGCGGTAACCATGAATAGCATTTTCATCGTTAGCATGTAGCCGAAAGCGCTGCTGTGCCTAAATACAGCCTCGCAGGGCCTCTGACTGACTGTTGAATGTGGTTAAATGCTGCCTGAGAGACCAAATGCAAATTGTTGAATTTTGTTTATGTAAAAAAACAAAAAAACAAAGGTGTACAGCAACTTTTTAAAACATGTATTTGTTGCATAAGTTTATAGCTGTCAATAGAAGGGTTGCTGGAAAAGAGCAAGACAGCCGTACCACCAGCTGTCTGTCTGGTTGTTTCAGGCAATAAGCCCTGAGGATGTGGAGGTAGTGATTCACTTACAGTGTCCGTGTCGTTGCCATGAAAACAAGTTGTTCCTGTTAAAGAAAAGTCTGTTCCCACTGTGGGCTGAGAGTGATTTGATTTGTTAGAAGCGCTCGCTCTAAAATCATCAATCGCGCGGAGAGAACGTGCACACACTTTCCTTGTGCTCAGCGGTCTGTCTGGAGTTACAGGCTCACACAACGCAGCCTGCCGGGCCACAGTTGAGGCGTAGTCTTGCATGTCAAATGTCACGTTAGTGTTGTCTCCTTGTCGGTCGGATGTGGTTTGTGGTATCGTCTGCAAATATTTCACAGCGTGCTTCTTCCCTCCCTCTGCAGATCTAAAGATACTCTGCCTCCAAAGCACCAATGGAGGAACAAGGAACTTTTAAAGGTTGACTTCCCTGACACAGACGGTAGAAGCAGGAAGGACAAAAACCTCATTCAACAGTCATTTGTAACAAGGAAACAAGACGCCGCCGATGAAGAACAGATATCTTCATCTATTTTTATTTTGACACATTTTTTAAGGAGCTTTTTTTTTTCTTATTCAGCAGATTTAAGGATGGACACTCCCTCAGCTCTTCCGATTATTGTGGACGAGACTAGCGAGGAATGTGGGGATGCAGAATCTGGGGAAGACGTGGTTTTGGCCACAGATGACCATCTCATGAACTTGAAGGCGTTGACAGAGAAACTCAAACTGGAAACCAGGAGGCCTTCTTACCTGGAGTGGAAAGCCCGGCTCGAGGCGGAAAGCTTCCGGGAATCTAGAAGTGGAAAATGCCCGATCCAAGTGGAGCCTGAGGGGAGAGTCGTCGGAAAGTCCGACGGGATTCAGTGCAAGTTGCCATCGGGTGTTCTGAAAGGATTTGAGAACATCGATGAAGCTCTCAGTTGGCTGAGGAGGGAACTGGTGAGACATTGCTTAGATTATTTATAATGTACAAATGTATCCTCTTTCTTTTGGAGTTTGCTGTAAGTTTGGCATCTTTAGTATTTCAAACCAGTTTATGGCCCTATTTCAAAAATCTTGTTTTTACACTTAACTTAATACATTAAGGACAAATACACACTTTTATTCCCATTTTTTTATTTATTTAGTTATAACGTTGCAGTTAGAGAGGCCAGAATAGGAAATACCCAATGTCCAATCAGTGGGCAGGAGAATCCCAGTCACATTAGCGAGTGAGATTGATTGGGACTCGGGGCAATGGCGTCAGACATTTGTTCCACACAGTTTCTTGGCGAGTGTAATCACTTCCACTCTGCACAATCACAGAGAGGCACAGTCAGAGGCAGGATCCGACTCGCACAGAATGTGGCCACAAGCGCTCTGCACAAACGCAGTGGGCCAGAGAGAGAGCCGGTTGTGATCTTCGCGGTGATGTTTGCACAAAGACAAGAGGATACGAGAGCTTATGAAGAGAATCGTTGTTTGTGGATGTCCCACTGTGAGTTTTCTTTTTAGATCGTGTGGCACAATGAGGAAACAAATGCATCCAGTGAATCTGGATCACGTGGACCAAGTGTACGTTGTTGTGGGACATTTTAGGGAAGTACGCTTATTCACATTCATTGCCGAGGGTTTAGACGAGAAGATCGATTAGCGTAGCTTAGCATAAAGCCCGGAAGCAGGGGGGAGGAGGGGGGGGGGGGGGGGGGGGGGGGTGACAACAAACGTCTCAATAACACACTCATTAACACACCCTGAAAGGCCACAGATCTTGTGTTTGGAGGTTTTCTGTCAAGACGTCTCAAATGTCTTTAAAAAAAAGATTCCAATGAATTAATAAGCAATTTGTTTGAGCTGTTTTTTTTTCGCCTCTCTCCATCAGACCGACATGCGCCTGCAGGACCAGCAGCTGGCGAGGCAGCTCATGCGGCTGCGCAGCGACATCCACGAGCTGAAAATAGAGCAGGCGTGCCACCTGCATCGCCGGATGCTCAACGACGCCACCTTTGGCCTCGAGGAGCGGGACGAGCTGTCAGACCTGCTGTGCGAATGTCCGGTCACCCCGGGTCTCGGCCTCTCGGCCCCGCTGCGGCTCATCGGCGTCACCAAGATGAACATTAACTCTCGACGTTTCTCGCTCTGCTAGTGGATGGTAGTCATGGCCCTCTTGACCACAATGTCGTGAGGATGCAGCTAGATGTAATGTCTGTTTTTGTAGTCCCTGTAATCAAAAAGAGAGAGATTTAAGTGATGTATGTTATTTAGACAGACGTAGGTACATATATAGTGTGTGTTTCCCTCTAGACTATACATGGCTTTGGCAGCTCTTTACAGAAACCTCTGTCTGAAAACCACAGCAGATTTTAGACCTTTAGGCCATCGTGACTTGAAACAGAACAATTGCCATTTTTTAAACTACAGAGAAGCAATCGCATAATGCACTAGTTGGTGACCTCACGATGGTCCCCAGTAATTTGCTGAAGTTTGTTCCTGAAAAGTAAAGATGTATTTAGCTCTTGACCGGAGCTCCGCCCTTTTTATGCCCTAATTGTAGAGTTGACCGCATTGTTTGTCTGAAATAAAAAAACATGGTTCAGTTCATGGCTCAACAATAAATGATCCTCGATCTCTGTTCGTACCAAAAATGATATGACTATGCAGATATTGTTATGGGATCTAACCGTTCCTGACTGATGTTCTTCGTGGGGGGAGGGGGGGTTTGCATTTGAAATGTGAGCATATGAAAGATGAACGGAGTGTCGTCCCAGAGCACAGACCATGGCACAAGAAAAGGAGTTGCTCCACTGTTAGTGCTAGTATGATGACACAAATGTACTGGAAATAAAATGAAGTATTATCCTTTACTGTTTCTGCCTTTTAATTGGCACACCTAAATCTCCCCTACGTTTCCTTGTGGCGAGACTTGACACAAGAAGGCAAACTGTACACACAGTACACTGTTTATTAAAGTGCTCACTGGACCACGGAAAGACCCAGGTGATGAGGGCCTGTGCAGTTGAAAAGATGAGGCGGTCGAGGCGATTACCCAAAAATGTCAAATTATCTCCGTGAGCTGTGGAAAATAGAACCAATTGGGTATCGCACACCATTTCTTCACGAGCCTCTCGTCTTCTCATTGTCACGTCCTTTTTGTTCCCGATTCTTTTGTTCTGAAAAATAGCCGTCGTCTGTGCACGCTACATTTTACTTTGTGTCAACATTAGGGATCGGCCAGGGGGGGCCTGTGTGAAGACATGTGCATAATGGGACAGTCAGTGTAACCCACTCGCTGATCCCTGCGTCCCTCTCCATCTGGAGGGCCCGAAGTGGGCTTCGCTGCTGAAAGCCACAACTCCTTTTGACTGAAAGGCTGCCAAACGGGGGGCTGTCGCATACTTTTTCCTAAAAGTCCGTCGGGGGCCGAGATGGTTTCTGTTCTTTTTTTTCTCCTTTGTGTTCTACCGGAAGACCTTCTTTTTTTAAAAAATGAAATCAACACTGTTTTAATCCAAGAAACTATTTATTTGAGAGAAATTGAAAAACAAAAAAGTTCCTTGTGCTCGTTTAAATCCCAGCAGCTGTCCCTGGAGGCTGCCGTTTTTAATAATTTCATGCCAAAACCGTCTCATTTGCATGACAAAATGACTTGACAGGCACCATCTCTGCTGCTGAAGCATGAATAACACAAGTGTATTAGAGGCCAGAGTCCGGATGCAAAAGTTGGTTTAGGAGGATTTGGAGCAAAAAAATGAAAATGTTATTAGAATCTGCATTCAGTTTAAATATGAGCTGGTATATATTCCAGTTAGGAGGCAGTTTATTGCTACACTTTGTATGCCAAGAGCCATTTTTCAGATGTTTACAACTGGGGATGCAGCCGTCCTCCCGTTCCAGGAATATAACAGATGTCACACCTGAGAATTGCAGTTCTCACCACGACTGAGCTGCAGACACGGCCATGATTGACTGGCAGAAACCCTCACCAAGGGGAACCACAGGGCGAGACTGGCGAGCATCCCAGACGGCATCTTCACGCAGAGCCTTTGTGCAAAGTGTCTGGGTTCATTCCATCACAGCTGAGATTTACTGTAAGGATGAGACATTTGAGACCAGAACCTCACAGCCCTGAGCAGAACACATTAAATAGATAAGAAAGGGAGCGTTTGATGGGTTATTTCCCATTTGAGCTCTTTTTTGGCTGCCGACCTGGATGATGTATTGACAAAATATACTTTTTTTCGTCATTTGCAAAGATACAGTTTGGACCACTATCATCGATTTAACTCTTAACCTGCAATGGCATCCTTCGCTTAATTATGTGGAAATAAGAGCTGAATCAGACATTCTGCAGAGGCTTACGTCTGACCACACAATTAAACCCCTGAAGTGTCGAGACACCGATTCTGACTGTTGGCTGAAGGTCAGAGGAACACTTGGACCAGCTCCTGGACACATAAACATGTCATGATGCTAAAAATAGCAGTTAAACCATAGCTTTTTTTCTATGTTGGATATTAATTTGGGGAAAGCTCCTTGCTTGCTATTTCCTTTTCATTTTTGGATTAGGTTACGTACTCTGAGATTTGACTAGTGGGCCTTGAATGTGAATCAAGTGTTGCTTTTTTTCTAAATATATATATAGATTTGTGTGTCGATCACCATCTCAAACAACCGTTGGCTGTTGCCCACACTATGTAGTCAGACTTCTACATTTAATCTTCTTGCCATTGTGGCTAAAAGCTTGAGTTCTCATTTGTCACACTCATGATCTTCTCAGTGAAACAAGTAAATTAACGCCCAACGTCTGACTCTTCTTCGTGAAGCATGATCATGCAAGGTGATGGGAGGCACTGCAGTCGTAAAGATAATTGGAACACCCTTTATAACGCAGCAGGGGATCTTTTAATGCCTTAATTAGACCGACTGATCTATTTAATAATTACTTGTTGCAGACGAGGCACTGAGAGCAGTCATCCTGTTCTCAAAACTGGATTAAGAGGAGAATTTACAGGAGGCCAATTAGGAGTTCCCCAAGCACTGTGAGAACGCAGACACGGTTACATTTGACTGATACCATGTCCAAAACAATCATTTACTCTCCCTCTGCAACAAAAACAATGACGCAACATCGCCGTAAATTAACCACAAATAGCGCGCTTGTGTCATGAGAAAGAATCTGATCTTCGGCTTCTTGATCATCTCATCCTTTTGTTGGAGGCAGACGGTGTCTCGAGCCGAAGCGGCCATTTGAAACCAGGTGTAGTGTTCCCGTCTGTGCATGCACACCATGCACACGAGACCACCCGGTGCACTCCTCAAACCTGCTGAGGAAACTCGTAGAAGTAGAGCCGTGAAAGAAAAGGTTTAAAAGTCTGGTTTTTGCAGACTGGAATGTGCTCGACTCAAGTCGTCCTGCCAATTTCTCGTCACTCAGACTTACAAAACTAATCCCCAACTTTGAGGGGGAACATCTGGCATGATTGCTTTGATGTAATTCAGACTGAAGTTCCACCAGCAGTTTAAGTGCATCCAAGCAAATGATCAGAGAGGATTAAACTTTCACCCCTTGTGAAGTTTAAAACTGCTCATAATGCAACAGGTGTGAAGGATAATCATCGTTTGTAATGCTTATAATGTAACAAAGAAAGCAGACATTGTAAAATAGCTGTTATTTAATAACCATGATTTGCTCAACGACTGTAGTTACAGTACATAATTACCCGTCTCTGTGTGACAGACAGATGGCTGCAGTACTGCAGTGTAAAGGCACAATGACAGATAAATGTAATGACACAAGACATATGACCTGCACGAGAACAAAAAACAGATTTACATCAGCCATAACCTAAATGGCTTTGTCAAATACAGTCACCATTCAATCGCTTTAATTGAATAATAATTTTTGTTTTTACAATTTTTATATATATATATATATATATATATATATATATATATATATATATATATAAAAATTGTGAAACAAAGTGGTACACAAATCTTACTAAAAACTAAATATAGCAAAATGTTACGCTCTCACAGGGATGAACAGAATATGAAATACATGAAAATAACCAAAGTTCTCCTGGTGGATGAAGCCGAGTGACCTATAGTATTACGATAGCACAAACAAGTACAGCCTCAGTCTTAAGCTTTGAAAACATCTTTGATGGTATTCAAGAGACTGAAATAATCTCAAAGGGAGCTATTCGCTACATTGCTGACAGCCGTGGCAGATACTGCCAATAAAGTACAAAATCAAAGAAACGTAAAAAAGAAGAAAAAAAATATATCTCTCTCTCTCTCTCTCAGAGGCTATGAATCCCTCCGAATTGCAAAAATAGCCAACTAACTGCTTGTCATGTACAGGGACTGCATAAGTGCATTTGTTGACTTCATGTTTTTGTGGTAATAGGTTGAGGTTTTCCTTGAGTGCGTAGGGAAAATAAAACATCCTCTTGATAATTAGAGGAAAATACAATAAACGAAAATCTTAGGTCAGTGCTAAGGACCCCCTTCATCTGATCTGCTCAGCTCGTGCCTACTGTTCATTTGAGGAGTGGCTGCCATTAGGAGTCCTCAGCTCCTGCAAAAAATACCTCCCTTTATTCATCGTGTGTCAGGGTGTCACTCCCTCCTGGTCCATACTGCAGCCGAGAGCTTCAATGTCGTTGCTGATGTCAGTGATCATGCGGTCCCATTCGTCTCCCTCGGGGGCCTCCTGGCCCTCGTCTGAGGCTGCGCTGCCTCCCGCTGCTCCGTTGCCGTTGGTGGTGGAATCGGAGGCAGAGCTGGCTGTGCGTCGGTAACGACCAAAGCTGTCTGTAATGATGCCGCGGCCGTCCTTCACCCCGATGGTCTCGAGGAAATTCTCAAAGTGCTGGCTGTCCTTCTCTGGTATGAAGGGTCGCAGGCCTGCAGGGGCACATAACAATGCATACGGTCATGGGTTGTGTCCGACATGACATCTTAACGTCTTTAAAAGGACATGCAAGAACTGATGCGGAAATACAGTGGTCGTACCAAGTAGAAGGAACTTTCTGCTGTCCCCATAGAGCTGTCGCAGGTTAATGCAGAACTCATGAATTGAGGCCCCGTTACGGTATTCATGGAGCAAGGTGGCAAACTGCTGGATCTCCTGCGATGAGAGCTTTGTGCGCAGCTAGAAGGGGAAGAAAAAGATATTGAAAATCAAAACAAGAATGAACACAGCTTGAAAGAAAAAGCTCCCAAAAGCGTCAAGTGACAAGGAAAGATTTGTACTGTGGTCATGTAGTCCTGCAGCAGCTCGGCAGCAGTGGTGCTGAGCTCTCCTTCACTCGCGGTCTTCGTCTGAGGGGACGCCGGGGTCGATGCTGATGGAGAGTTTCCTTCTGCCTCCATAGAGACTTGAAAAGGGCTGAGAGAAGAGAGATACATCCTTTGTAAGTGACAAGCAAAAGTAACACACTTGCACGGACATGTCAAAATCTTTCTGCATCACTGTGCCCAATATAGAATCCTCAAAGTACGGCTCCTCAACTGTATACGTACAATGTGCTGGCTTCTTCTTCTTCAAAGGCCTCCTTAATATCCACTTTACTTGAAGAATCATCTGAAGAATATTTTTTTGGGAAAAATACTATTTTACACCAAATAAAATTTGACAAACACACACTTGTTAAGTTTGTTTGTAAAATCAAAACAATGCTTGAGTAAGTTTTTTTTTTTTTTTGAGAGAGAGCAAGTCTGTTTTTCCTTTACCACTGTAGAGAGAAAGGTGTCTGGTAGGCGTAGTCGCTCCATCAAAAATGGCTCTGTCCAAGAAGTCGATAGTTGATTCTGTGTACACAATCTGAAAGACCTGGCTGAGCAGGAGACACAGCTCCTCTGCTGCTGCCTAAGAAACAAACAAAAGTCATGTTAACACTTGTTGAAATGCTGCTCCATAGTGCTGCTAGAGGTCCAACACGGCAGAAGGAACCTTTAAGACACAGCACTACAGGAGCCTAGGAGCCAAAATGTAAATACTAATTTAAATATTTCTCAGTAAGTTAATTTGGTGTGCACCTTGGTCCAAAAGACATCGCTCCACCTGTGTAACCAAACTTAAAGAAATAAACTCTGCAGATTCAAAATCATACCTTGTTATCAACAGCCAGCACAAGCAAACAGCAGACTTCCACAAGCACGGCTCCGCTCTCCGATAAAGAGCTCAGGGTCTGAGACTTGTTGAGATCAGGACACGAGCTGGGACATGGAGAACCTCCCGACTCCTGGGCTGAAAAACACAGAAAAAGGGCACAGTGTCAAATTAAATGATTAAAATGTTCAAATGTTGTCGACTCAAGGCATTTTTATAATCTAATGTATCAAAACTTTTCTTTATTATTGGGCCACACTGTCTAGAGTTACAAAATAATTTCCCATCATTGTTAACCAGAAAAAACCTGAGAGACCCGACAACATAGGCTACAAATTTAAAAAGTGTGTTTCAACAGGACAACAGATATTTACTGTCTAGATGATCACTGTATAAAGCTCCTCCTCCTCTGAACACAACAATATGACTAATTTCAACACTGAATGGAACCGTTGATTGTTTACTTATTTACCCGTTTTGATCACCACAAGGTGCAAAGAGTCATCCCTGATGTAGGAGACAGCAGCGATATCATGGATGGGCACTCTCAGGATGATGTCTTCTCCATCGCGCCACACAAGCTTAATGTTGTACGCTGACAAGCTCACCACTGCGTCCTGTTCTGAGGTCAGCTGGCTTGTCAACTGATGGGACTTCTGAGAAACAAAAAAGGCATACAATGCGGGTAATGCCACATGTGATGATAGAAATGAAAAAGACCATATTTGACAACTTTAATATTACAGTTCACTACAAATAAGCATGAAAGCTTTTATCACCTGCATTATCTCTTCATATAAAAGTGAACTAATTTATTTATTTATTTATATATATATATATATATATATATATTTGATTTAATTTTTTTCTTCTTCTTCTTCTTCTTCTTTTTCTTCAAGGAATTTAATTGAATATAATTAATGAGGTCATGTGAAAAACTATCACAGCTCATTTTGAAAAAACGCAAGAAAAAAGGGAGAGCCACCTACTGACATCAAATTAGAAACTTACCCTTGCATTGTCGATGAGCTGCAGCACTTCAGTGCGACTTGATGGGTTCAAGTATCCTGGAACTGATGTCAGCTGTCCCAAGTACTGGACAAGACAGAACATGCACAAATGATTTACTTTTAGAGTTGTTTTAAAAAAAAAAACAACAACAATCAAGGTAAACCAAACGTACTTGCGATTTACAACATATTTTTATATATTGTCACACTCACTTTGACTTCCTTCTCAATATAGTCATTAAGCAGGATGTCGGGGTCAATACGGTGGTCAGGCTGAGAGAGTGAGAAGGTGTGGAGTGCCCTGCGCTCGGTGGTCTTCTCCTGGGCCTTCTTGTCTCTCCCCTTCTCTCCTTTCAGGAAGACTCGCTTGAACGGAGACACGATACCCGGCTGGTGAATGAAGACAAAGAGAGCAGAGTTGAGAAGAGACATCAGAAGATTGTGAAGCCGCCATCCGAAATGCGCTGTATAACATTTTAAACTTTAAACTAATTATGAACCTTTGGCGTCATCAGTTTCTATGAAATAATACATTATACATATTTACAAGGCCTACTCATATCGATTGACTTAACGATTTAGTTGCAATGAGCTGGCAACATAGTAAAGACACGTTTAATGTCTCTCCACAAAAATAAATGCAGAAACTATATTAAACTTCTGTTGACTGTGGTACTTATATGCCTTGTAATTTCTGCTGAAAAACAATAAAGCTTCTGCATTGCTTTGCATACGGCTTGTATCGACCGGTAAAATGTCAACACTAGCTCAGTTAAGTGTGCTTAACTAACGCCCTGAACGATTGTGACCATTAGCATAATACAAAACATTTTGTTTGCGTGTTTCTAGCTCAAAGCCTTTTTAAGAAAGCCTACCTCGTTCTCCATGAACCCTCTCGCGTATTACCGGCAAGCACACTGCGTAGCCACAGATGCTGCCACGCTCCAACTGTCTGGACTAGTCACCTGTTGCCTCCACTCGCACACAGTGACAACTGCCAACCGGTGACAGACGTACAAAACAGTGTGACTCCCCTCGCTGAGGAAGGGAAGTTTCTGTACTCGGGTTCAAGAACAGGAAAGGGACTAGCCACAACTTCCTGTGATGACACACGCATTTGCGTGCTTTGAATATTGAAACGCTTTCAAAACTGTGACATCTCGTGTTCTGAAAACTGCTCCACAGCTGTTGACGACATGCAAAGATGGTGTGCGGTGAGTGATAATCTGCTCCAGATCTTATTGCGATGCCTTGCATCAAATCGATCAGGACTCAGCTCTGCAACTAAAGGTCCATAAAAGACCTTGTCTACTCTATAATGCAAACCACAGATGTCCCATCTGAAACGCTGTTTACACTGCAGCTTCAATAAGGCAACAAGTGCACACAATAAGCTGTAGTTTAATAACACAATAGGGATGAATGCAGAAAAGGGTCAGGAAGGTGTATTTGACTCTTACACTGCCACCTTAATTTGGTTCCTGCTTGATGTGCGGACATTTGATCACAGACTTTAGACTCTATAGAACAGCACGACCAGTGCATTATTTAAGAGTGTGTAGCTTGTGAAAACAAAGTGCATTAACATTTTAAGGCTTATCCTTGTGAAATGTGAGACCAGAGCTACCGTGTTTGACCCCAGCTAATTTGCTCAAGATGAACGAGTGCCTTTTGGGTGAAAGCCAGTTAACATAAGTGGAGGGGATGTATGTCTTCTTTGCGCGGTGATGGCTACGGTGACAACGAGGGAAGGTGGACTTTCAGACTTTCTTACACGAAAGAATAATGGACAACTTAATTTGTATATAGCTGTCAGATTCCTTAACTTCTCCAAATACCTTTGACAGCTTAAAGACTTTACAGAAGTTCACATAAAATCAGTTAACAAAGTGAAAGTAACAATATCATATCATTTTATGAAGGGGCCGAGCTTTCCCTTTAAAAACACACATACTGTGCTCATTATCCCCACCAAGTGGCACATACAACATTATGCATTGGTGACACTGATGCCTCAAAGTAAAGATCAACCCTGAACAGTAGGTGCTCCACCTCAAGCCGGTTTCATAAAGTAGAAAAAATGAACTACTGAAAAGGCTAAAAATAAGAATTTTTCCACCGCCACAAACAAACTACTTATAATTAGCAATAAAATGTATTCTGGAGTGGAAGTTTTAAATGTATGTCTTATCAAAAAGAGCAGAATTTGGGCTAGTCAACACAGCTGACAAAAACATTTCCTTGTCACAACAAACCCTCTTCACACAAGGATATCACTTCATTTCCGTCCAAATTCCCCTTCACATCGAGAGGTGGAATTAGAGAAGTAACATTAGTGTGTTTGTCAGAAAAAAAATGTATATGGAATGACCAGCACAACTTTGCATTACACTGATCAGGTTGAGAGAGATTCTCAGTGTGTCATGTCCTGCCTCGATTTGGTGGGTCCTGCCCTTCAGCTTCCTCCTGCTCCTTTGTGTCTGCTCTAAAACACATAGATTAAAGGAATGTCGGCTGTGTGTCTGAACATACAGATCTGTCTCTTTGTTGAACGGGATCATTAATTAGGCTGTGTGTGCGTGCGTGTGTGCGTCTTTGACAGCTGATGTTGAACACAGATCGTAACACGTTTTGAGAACACTGTGATTTTAACAGCATCAACACTCACTGTTTAAAATCCCCACAACAGATTCACACGACGATGGCTGATGCTTTCCGTGAAAGTACTTTACGTTTAACGTAAATGTCCACAGCTGACGACACAACGAACGAAGGCAAAACAGTGTGGAAGTTGATAAGCTATTTTAGAACAATACAATCATCCTGAATCCGACACAGTAAGGACACGTTTAAAATCGTAATTTAAAAACACTTTACGCGATCTTTTTGGGGTTCAATCTTTTGCGCCTTACTGAACTTAGCGTTCCCTTTATATACCATCCAATATGCACATGTACACATTCCTCCCCTCTAATGAAAACCGTGTTCATCTGTCGGCGTGTTGACGTGACCGCTTCTCCCCCTGGTCGCTCATATTTGCTGGATATCGGTCTTAACTTAGCCAGCTAGCCGCTAAGCTAGCCGGGTCTGACTGTAGAAAGTTAGCATGCTAGCTTGTCAACTTGCGGTGAAAAGTAACTGTCAACCGCCCGACTTACCTTTTTCACTTTTTTCACATCCTCCTCCATTTCTATGGAAATGCCCTCTTCCTCACATTCAGCGTGGTGATCCAGGTGAGACGAGACATAACTGTCGCCAGCGAGCGAAGCTTTTTAACCAGCGCTCATCAGAAAGTAGTTACTAGCTTGTTAGCCTAGCGTTGATAAAGTGATGCCGGAATTTGAGCGGATAGCGAAACGCCATCCTGATTTCCTCCTCCCTTATTCGACAGGCATTTGAAGAAAATGCCTGCGTGCCACCACTGCGGAAGTAATATGCGTTTGTGCCGCGAACACTATACTAAACAAATAGTCTGTAAGGAAGACAAACTCGGATAAAACAAGCAAAACTTTTCAATCGTGCCGCCATTTTGGGCGTATAAACTATGGTCCAGCATGCTTTGCTCTGCACAAACCAAAACAGCTGCCACTGACAACCCAGAGGCTGTTTGACGAAGCGGTAGGCCTACTTTAATGAGCGACTGACCCACTCACTTTATACCAAATACCTACAGCTATAAATGCATAGGAGGCCGGATACATTTTTTCTTAAATTATTTTAGCAATTTTAATTAATTATTCGTTCGAACCAGCTTCACGGCAATTTACTCTTTTGGAGAAGAGTTTGAAATGTTGTCTCAGTTCTCCTCAGGAAAACCCCCACATCTCACTTTTTGTTTATCACGTAATAACTCTATCAACAGTTGGCCTGATGTAGTTTTATTTATGTTTTACAGCTGACATTTTACATATATGACCCATCCATCCATCCATCCATCCATCCATCCATTTTCAATACCGCTTAATCCTCATTAGGGTCGCGGGGGCGCTGGAGCCTATCCCAGCTGACATAGGGCGAAGGCAGGGGACACCCTGGACAGGCCGCCAGTCCATCGAGGGCACATGTAGGGACATACAACCATTCACTCTCACATTCACACCTATGGGACATTTAGAGATCAATTAACCTGCAGCATGTCTTTGGACTGTGGGAGGAAGCCGGAGAGCCCGGAGAGAACCCACGCTGCCACGGGGAGAACATGCAAACTCCACACAGAAGGACCCGCGGCCCTCTTGCTGTGAGGCGACAGTGCTAGCCACTACACCACCGTGCAGCCATGGTATATGACCCATATATCTAATTTAACTATAGCTAAATAAAATTCTGTTAATAATCGTGCTTTCCTGCTAAGATAGGTCTAAACGTGTTTGTTGCCCTGACACTATCCTTACTGCTGACCCTAGAACTGCCCTGGAAGTTAAATGTAAGCGATGCCCATGTCTCAACATCCTCATTGTAACCATTGTTTTGATGTGCAAAATAATGTCCCTCGTAAGCTAGTGTGTTACTAAAATGACTTGCAAGATGATTTGATCTAGTGCGCCCATGATCCAACCACACAGGTGTTTTCACTTGTGTGCCTGATTAGCCGTTTCTCAGGTTGATTGTCATGTGTCTCAGTTTCCTCGCTCTCCTTCATCATTTTTTATTAGTGCAGCAACTTTGTGTTATCACATACAGTAATCTCCAGCATAACTCAACATTAATCTGCAGAGGTTTCATCAAAATAAATGAAAACACCTGTTTGAGCGTGTAGGCCTTTGATTAGCGAAATGAAGAACTGTAAAAGCATTATATTGCAACACATTCACTGTGTGTCGGCTTACATCTCACACCAGGCCATATACTGCAACTGAATCCCTTTTGGTTTTTTTAAATCTAAAAAAACATGCATGTGAATCCAGCACTGATATATATGTGTATATATATATATATATATATATTGCACTTTCAAATACTATATTTATTTTTCTCTTCTGGGATGAACAGTCTGATATATGAATCTACAGTAAGGCTTAACATTACATTTTCAGCATAATATTTCTCTTTTCATCTAAAAACCAAAACATACAAAAAGAACTGTAGCACCATATGTTATTAGTAATACTCATATTGTTCCCAAAAAAATAGGACATCAGTTTTGCTTTTTTAAAGAAACGGGGATTCCATGAAACAATTTACTTACATTGTATACTTAACAACAACAAAGAAATTATTCCTTATATGATCTCAGTCACAACATAGGTTGTATGAGTACAATTTCATAAAGATGCTACAGATTGTAGCCAATTTACCTACTGACATTTTGCAAACTTTTGGAATACCCCGGCTAAATCATATAGTCTAGGGAGTATCCTGATAGATTTGTCAAATACACCAACAAGCTAACACAATCTAGAAATTGTTTCAATATAAACAAAGCAATATTTCCCAACACCATTTGATAACAATTTCAAAAATCAGCAGCAATTAATATAACAACCATAGTTGCTTCATTGGAATACCAAATCCATTTTTAAACAAAATATTACAGCCAATTCTACAATAACAACAAAAATAGATACATACAGATTAAGGACATATAGATGACAGGAATTTACAACACAGCAATCACGTTCTATATATATATATATAGAGATTTCTTTTTTACCCAAATTTCAGTAGCTGAAGTACATTTGTGCTCCTGTGCGTTTGCCAAAAAGATGCATTTTATCATCTGCTAATTTAATTCTCTCAGACAAAAGAAAGAAAGAAATTCTAGTGCAGACAGAATCATAGTAAAATAAAAAAAACATACTGTACGCTGAAACCAGTACATTTAACATAATGTGAACAGAGAATCTCTGTTTTTTTGTGTGCAGGTTGGAAAATCAAAATGGCACCATTGAGAGTTGAGTTTGGCTGTAAACTGTGTGGATTTGAGGTGCTAGCTCTTGAGCATTTTGAGACTGCAAGTTTGTGGGGTGCAGGTCCTCTCAGTCACCCGGAAGGCTATGCTATCTGAAAGCAAAAAAGTGGACCGCAGTCCACAGTGGTAGCACCTTTTTAAATGTATTTATTCAGCACCAGGTGAGCAACAATAATTTAAGAAAGATCTCAAGAAAAAGAAGTAAATGCACCGTTTTATCATCTGAACGTACTGCTCCCGTGGCCAAACAGATGGTCATGACACAAAGATACAGACTTAAACCAAGTCAAACACTACAATGACCTGCTGCTACACATTAACGCAGAAATCAGAGGGTTTGTTGTGCAGTCGAGAGCACTTGCATGCTAAATGTTGAGGGTCACCTCACAATGACTTTCAAAGGCATGCTGGGAGGTGGTGGGAAAACCAGGAAATTAGGTTATTCAAAAGTGAATCAGTGACCGGGCCTGCTTCATCGTTCCATTGCACAAAAACAAAATGCAACATAAGTGTTTTGGGGTTTTCTTTTGCGCAATTTTGTCATCATTCCCTTCTTCCGTGTTTTATTCCAACTGCAGGCTTTATTGTTTTGGCTAGAGAGGATGTATTTTTCACACAGGACAAACGACACAGACAGTTTACGTCTCGGCACTACAAATCATTCATCATTGCAAGACAGAAGAAGATGTAAAGGCATAGACAAAAGTACAAAACAATTATTGACCAAATTGCTCGGTATCTGTTAAGACCATCCATCAAACAGTTCAATGATAACGCTTTTGAACTCAGTCCAAACTGCTTATTGTAACTTGCTGAATCACCTGGGGCTGTTCAGCTTGCTGAAACGTAATAAAGATGAGGAGTCTTATACGTTCGAGGTACAGAAGATGTTCAGTATCGCCTTACTTTGTCTCCTATATCTTTTGACAGAACCAATAACTGTGTTTCACTCCGTACCCACCACTTGGTTCTGTCACACTGTGAAGTTTAGTTGCAACACCGTAACTAGGAAACAGTGGAGTCCTGTGGATGACAACTTGGATGAAATGGTGAGACTGGATGACATCGCCGACCGAGGTGTGAGCTGACAGAATGGAGAACTTGGCTTGATCGGGAGACAGACGGGGAGAATACCGTTTGGTGTTGTCATCGTCTCGGTGAGTGTGCTGGCACGTGAAACGAGTGACGAAAGGACGTTGGTATTGTTGTTTGTGAACCTGGCTGCCGTGGCTGGATCGAAGCACCCAAAGTAACAAAGGCACAACAAGGACTGAGAAGAACCAGCTTGCTGTTCAAATGCTCTCTCTGTGTGTAGTGGCTGTCGTGGGAACGTATTTCGTTGCCACCTTGCTTATGGTATAAAGTTCGGTAGCCTTAACGCTGCCCTGTGTTGTAACGCCTGCCACTTCCCCTGTAGCTTAGCTCTTGAAACCCGTGTAATTTAAAGAAAACAAGAAAAATACTAAAAACCCACTTAGTAACCATGTTTTAGCTCGTCTTTTTTTTTTACTAGATACAGAAAGTGGCAAAACTATGATTGTTCTGTAGAATAATCTGTAAAATATACTGTGTGTTTCATAAAAATGACTTGTACATATGGACTCTTTGCAGACTTAATTAAAAATAAATTAGTTTAATTAACCGTCATTACTGCTATTCTAATGACACAGCTAAGCAAGCATAAATACTCTATGTTTCACAACATTAAGCACCACTATGAAACGCAGCCCAGTTGTACATCATCTAGTTTATGATACTATATTTCTACAGTCATTCCAAACACACACACACACACACACACACACAAATGAATGAATCACAGTGTATTTGCACCTGATTTGGACGTGTCCACGTCTGGAAAAGGTCAGCAGTGTTTTAGAAAGGATGCACCATTTGCCAGGCAGCCAACTACCACAAAAAACGCTCATTCTAAGAAAACAAAAAATGTGCAAACCATAATCTAGTGGTACTTTCCCAGCCGAGGAGTGGTCCAGGATGCAATATGTTAAGGAAAAGAGTGGAGACCCTTGAGGACATGCCTGCGGATGAGAACTGCATTGAGACACCCCTGAGTCAGTTGGTTCAGTGGTCTTGTGTGTTGGTCCTGAGGAACCCTTGTATTGGCTGTTTAGTTTAGCAATACTCCTCATTCAATAATTGACTAACTATTAACATGGCTGTTCATTCACTACAACAGAGAGGAACTACTCAGAACTACCAGTTGGTTGCATACTTATGAATATCTATACATATGGTGTCTTGGGTGTTTGCTCCACTTTAGCTGACTAAACAGTTCTCAAATACTCAGGGCTTTTAATCTGAAGAGCGGGCAGACCCTGGATGTTGAAGCTCTCGGTTATTATGGCAGTGTACCTCATTGCATGTTCTCATGTCAGGATCTCCAGTTGTTCAGCCTCAACCCTGTTGTTCAGTTACCAGAGAGTGTGAGAGTGTTTCACGGGAGTGCACCAAGGCCCAGCACCGACGAGATGGGGAAGAGGGCGGAGCAGCAACCAGGGATGGAGCCGAACAAACGGCGAGAGAACAGAACTGTGGTAGAGGGCTGAGGGGACACGCAAGACAAGCATGCGTACACCATGCAAGCACACTTGGATCCCCTAATACATACTGTAGGTGGCACTGCACGTGCTCGAGATTGGTAAACGCCTATCTTCTTTCACACAAGCATACCAAGAATCACACACCAGTCAGGCCCTTTATCACGATCGGTCCTCATGTTCTTTTCCAAACCCTGGCAAAAAAACCCTCTCACCTTTGGCCTGGACTTACATGGCATCTGCTTTTTACAGTACGATGTTAGCAGGCACATGTGGCCACAGCTGGGCAGAAAGCCGAGGAGCCAGGAGAAAGGAATCTCTGTTTTGTGAAGGGCTCTTGGGCATCCCTTATTGGGTGCATTTTGACTAATGCCTGATACCAAAGTCATGCCAAACACTGCAATGATAAAAAAAAAAAAAAAAAACACACGCTATATAAATATATACGGATGGATCATTGAGTAAATAGATCAAATTTAAGAATGAAATGCATTCACTTTTTTCTCATGAATTGTTCACTAGCCCTCTGGACGTTTTTCGTCAAGTTCGTTTGACTTAGAAGGCATGTTTTCTTTCGATTTTATTTCATGATTGTCATGAGTGAATACAACGGTCGTCCTGTGGGTATCTGTCGCGGGGAGCTCACGCAGGTTGAGAGATGTATATATCAGTGTGTAACTGCTGCACAGCAGGCCGATGGATGGCACACGTTTTGCAGGGACTCCTTCTACTGGTTCAAGGGGGGCCGATACATTGTAAAGACAGTACTGTAAGATGCGATTTGGCTTTTGTTTTCGACTGCGCTAGCAGGTGCCGGAGCAGTTGCTCTGTGAGGAATAATATACCTTTTAACACTGCACTGCACAACATTTTTTCGCGATGTAAAAAAGTGTATGTTCTGACAAAATATAGTTATGTCAATGACTATAAATGTGGACACAAATACATACTGAAGTATAATAGCATAGAAATATCTTCTCTGATTTGTCATGTTTTTTTTTTTTTTCTTCAAGAACTTATTACACGTCTTTGCACCCAATAAGCATATATTAATCATCCTAAAACATTTGTTGATAGTAAATCAAAAATAGGGAGGTTGTATAAGGGAGTACTTTCTAGGATTCAGAAGGGAATGGTGGAGGATTCCTTGAAGGCCGTCTTTGCACTTCAAACCAAAATGTGTGTAAACACATTTGTACCCTTCCTACCTCCTTACAATCTTTAAAAAAAAAAAAAAAAAAAGTCTTTGGAATGTTTTTTATTATTATTTTCTAGCCACCAATTTAGAAAATGTTGTGCTCATTTCAACTACATTCTACATTCCTTTCATTGTTTTTTTTTTGTTTCTTCTCATCTCAGGTCGTTGTGCTGTCAACTTAGTAAGGCTGTTACAGCTTGCCTCCACTGGAGGGCAGTCTGCACTGTACAAATTGAATGTGTGGGTGGAACTGATTGAAGGTCAATGTGCTTCTTTTTTCCTCCATACATGATGCGATTACGATTTAGGATTCTGACCAAAAATAGAACAGCCAGGATACACTTGAGCCACGTAAGCTCACAGAGGGAAAATCCATTTTGAAGTGCTTCTCTTAGACGTGTCTTTGATTGTGTCCTTTCTGTAATTTACAGGGTCATGATAGGAATTTCAGTGCTTGCGGGCTAAGGACTTGGTAAACATTATCATACATTTCAATAACTTTCATAAAGAATGGCAGTAAATGTTGGGATGTGCAAAGACCTGCCCCCTCTGAGACTCTCCTCCATCATTCCCGTCAGGCCTTGCGCCAGTCCCATGTCACAGGGACATACAATATGCCCTTCACAAGTATTCACAGATTGAATCACCAATACAGTATAATGCATTAAACACATTTCATAATGAAACATTCATATGTTATCTACACACTCATACAGAACACTCCTCTATCAATGTAGAGGGATGTATATGATACTACTTTATATCACATCAGATACTGTAGGTTCATAATTTTCTCTCTGTACTGGATGTTTTTTTTTTTCCAAAAATAAATCAGGACTGTGTGTTAAGACTGTCTTGACAGATTTTCGGTTGACCGGCACACATCTCCTGCAGGAAAATTGAATGATCAGAGGGGAGAGAAGGAGTGAGCCGAGTGTCAAATGGAAAGAGATAATATCTGGAGAGGAGGGAGAGCAGAGTGAAAGAAAGGAATGCATGTGCATCGTAGTGTGTAAGAGGAGGTGACTGTGGGAGAAGAAGCTTTCAGAGGGAGGATTCGTACTGCAGGAGTTCATAAAGAAGCGGACCGTCCCTATACCTGATGCCCACCGCATTAGGGCTAATGTACTGCAGCACATTTATGGTCCTGCGTAGGCGCCGATCCACAAAGTGTGCATCCCAGGCTGGGTAGCGCTTTCTGGGCATGTCTATCTTAATAAGAGGACCCTCAGGCTGGATGGGCCTGCCAGCTGCATCCACGGGCTCTGTGGACCTCACCTGGAAAACCGGAAGGCAGGTGTCCGTGGGTGTTTCGTCTGACTCCTCGTATTCCCCTGCCAGACCCCGTGTGGGGGTGGCCTGAGAGCCACGGGGGCCTGGTGTGGGAGCCATGGGCTCGGCCTCCGGGGGTAATGGAAGGCCCCACAGAAGCTCGGCACAGCAGGAGCTGGCCAGCACCCTCAACCTTGGGCCCATGGGGTGAAGAACCCCGTAATAGAGCACCATACAGGCCACACCTGAAGCAAAGCACAGGAAGACACCACAGAGGGCAAAAGAGGCATAGGCGTCAGTGGTGGCTGGGTCACGATACGCATACCAAAGGAGGCTGAGGATGGCATTCTCGAACAGTACTAGTATGTAATAGGCCACCATTCTGTACCGCGTCCGGCCCGCGCGTACATTGAACCAACAGAAGACGTAGACCACGCCCACCACCATGTTGAACAGTACCTCCTCCCACTTGGACATGCAGAAGTCGGTGCCGCCATGGATGACCCAGAAAGCCATGGCACACCAGTGGAGCACCACAAAAATGCCAAAGTAGATGTGGAAAACAGAGGCAAATAGAGCGAGGGAGAGCACCCGTGAGGAGATGGTAAAAAGGCGCCAGAACAGATGCACCAGGGCACCCCGGTAACTCATGCTCTTCTTGTCGTCACGTGAATCACGCAGGAGTTTGTGGTAAGAGGCAAGCACCCAGGCCAGGGATACAAGGGAGGAAATGGCAGAAACACCTGGGAATAGAGACAGAGAGAGAGAGAGAGAGAGAGAGAAAGAGTAAAAGAAGAGAAGGATCAAGAATGGCAGGGCTGATACCGACAAGACGCTGTGAGATGGTTCTAAAGACATCAGAAATTGAAAAAAAAAAATCCAGCTTCATTTTAAAGCATTGCCCAAACAGTAATAGTTTCATCTTGACTTGGCTGCCATTCCACTTACTGTATACGGTACACTTTATTTCAGCTGAAGCAATCCATCACATTTTAGAACGCCACATTATTACTGAGACCATCACAGGTCATTCAGTCAACACGGCCTCAATTTAGGGCGCCAATTCAGCTTCCTTAAGAGTCGGTTAATAGTGGAGACAGCAGAGATGTCAGAGCTGTAACCTGCTGCATGAAAGAGGATAGAGGATTATCTGCAGAACAGCCAGCATGTGGCTTCTCGGCAAATGTGTTGATGCCATTTCTATAGACGCACAGACAGGCAAGGTATCACTTGTTATGATTGAATTGCCTTCCCCCGGGGAGCTGTATTGCACGGGGAAACTAGAATTGTAAAAGAGGGTTTCGATAACGAGAGTGATGAATGTTGGAGATGGGACACAACAGCACACTGTAAATAAAGTGATAATGGAACTTGGCGGAAAATGGATTGTCGGGTGTAAAATGCTCAAGCATCTTGGCTTCATGTGACGATCCATGTATGTATGACATAATGCAACAAAAAAAGAAGAACATTCGACTCTGGAGCCTCAGGGAAGCCCTTACACTGCAGCCACTCAGCCTCGTTGCTCTGGATCATGATGCAGAGCTGCAGCACCAGCTGAGGGGCACTTTCTAGGAAGGTCTCTAGCAGTCGCAGCATGTTGACATCGGCATACTCGTACATCATAGCCCAGTAAAAACGCCGCTGGTTCTCCTTCTGCCGGTGGCTTTGTACACCGAGGTACATGGTGCGGATGTACCTACAGAGGGAGGAAGGACGGACAGTTAGGCAATGCAATAACAAATCATCATAAAGGCACAGTTCAGGACAACTCTAGAGGGCATACTCAGCTGCCTCATCTTTTTGATTGCACAAAAACAATTCTAGATGTTCAGATGTTTACTGGTGAATACAATTCACTTTAATAAGTAAACCACACACTTGTGAACACAATCCCCTTGCAGAAGGTTGCCGTGTTGTAACTAAAAGACAAGAACAAGCCCTTACAGAAAACTCTCCTCCTGCCTATACGTTTCCAACGAGAGCAATAACGACTTCCATATCTCAGCAGCTTTACGCCACAGTATGGCTGCCTGGTGTAAAGCAGCAATGACAAAATTAAAAAAAGATTTTGCAAGCATCTCTTTGGCCTCTGTAGGTGGTTGTAGGGTGCATATAGTAAGCATGGCAATACTCATTCTTGATATGACGGTAAAGTGACACTGGTGAAGCCTGGGAGACGGTAGGTAGTGCAGCTGAGGAGCGGATGCTAATTGGATCAAGCTCCCGTTGCCATCAAAGCTGTGCCACTGCTTTCATGCCATTGTGTACTACTGGGCAAAAATGTAATATGCCCAAGGCTGTGATATAGCTAATTAAGATCGTAATCTTCTTTGGGTATGGATTTCGAATGTAACAGCCACCAATTAGTGTGCATGGAGGAAGACGATGAGGAAGACATGTGGCGGACTGACGCTTTGAACAGGAACATCACACCACAAGCTTTATAATGCACGGGATAACATAAATTTTTTTTTAAAAAGCAGAATTAAACCAACAAAAAGAACGAAAACTGCAGTCTGGCTGCGTTTTATCCTCTCCAATCCATAAACAACTACGGCCCTTCAAACATGTTAACTCGGAGAGAGAAAATCTCTGGAACAAGTATGACAATTATAGTGGTTTATAGTTGTCTTAACAGTGGATTCAGCCAATGCGTATTGGGTGGTAGCTGCAGGGCCTATCTGCCTGAGCTGGCAGAGTGGCCAAATAAATCCAGCACTTGATGTGAAGGCAGTCAACCGAGGACAATAGTGTAGCAAGGACAGAAATAGACTAGACAGAAACACTCCCCAAAACAAATTGAGAGGCCATGGATCTAAATACAGTTCCCTAAAAGTGAGACGCAAAGGCACTGCAGCATAGCAAACAAAAACAGAAAATGCCTATGAGTGGTTTTCAACATAATTAGCTTCCACATTAGCTATTGGGGAAGAGATTACTGTTTAATTTGAAATGAGGTTGAGAGCAGTGCTCTGTAAAGAATGCATCGTCTAGTAGAGTCTGATTGCTTTTGGTTATTGTTTTTAACAAGATTTATCCACTTCCTATTCTCCCTGCATACAATGCACAACTCACTAGACTTTCACTGAAATGTGATAGTGGGAATATGAAATATATCCTGTACACGTGGAAGGACTGAGAAATGGGAATTGTTAGTTTTCCCGGGATCACAAAAGAAATCTTTCCACCACGAGAAAATGTTTACACATTATTTTAATTGGGCAGATTATTGCTCTGATCCCAGAGGTAATTGAATCGAGATTGTTATTTTTGAATAAGTCTTCCGTAGGACTTTTATTGTGTTCACTAAATAGTTATTTCATGGCCAAGAAAAGCAGCATGCTCTGGTTAAAGATCACAAAAAAAAAAGATAAATGCAACATTTTGCGTTAAATAATAAGTCTGAGCACACACTCGGAAGCCAAATTGGATCCGTCTTGTTTTTTCCGGGCCCACAACAAAGCTCCCTCTGCTTCCTCGTTCTTTTTTTCTGACAAAGTTGGCAAACCTCTACGTGGTCCGGTCCACTCAGCCAGTCAGACGGTCAGTCAGTCAATTAACTAACCTGAAAAGACAGCCGGAGTTTCCCTCAAGGTGGGAAAGCAACTGGAGGAATGAACAAAAAACCTCCGTACGCAGCAACCGCAGCCAAAACATTAGTGTGGAGACTTGAAACGGAGTTTAGCAGCACAGGGATGGGGTTCTTCTTCTATAGGGACAGTGGGCAAGGGGGAACAAGACAGGGGGCAAAATGGACAGACGTTTTTTGGGGGGGGGGATCAAAAGCTCTGGACTGTAGGAGGCGCCATTATATCCCGACGTAAAGGCTGGCATTCTGTGACATTTTCAGTTGGACTGGTAAATGTCAGATGGAGCAAGTCAACCCCTCTCCCTCCCTAATGACATGCCACAGAGACCTATACGCAGGCCCTTTGTCTCCATCTCACAATTTCCCATTAGTCTGTGTGTTCTACCGTCCACGTCTCACTGGTCTGTAGTGCCCTGCGTCAGAAACAGGAATCTTCTTGGTCTCCATAGCTGTCTCGCTTTGTAAAAAACGAGACTCTACAGCCACGTTAGCAGCTCTGTGAGGCTCAGGGCTAATGGCGGCATGCTAACATGCTTTTGATTAGCAGGTGTAGAGACATTATTATCCAAATGACAATTTTGACATAATGATTGCGAGCGCTGAATGAAACGTTGTGTCAAATACATCCTGTATTTATACTGTAGTTTATGGGAGTCGATCTGATAGTTGTTGTTGACAGTTAACTCAAAACCGTTAATATGAACCTATGGCACTAAAGTAAAATCACAGAAATCCTTATTAGGATACATTGAATGTTGGCCCATAATTTTGCACCAATCCATCTAGCGGATGTTAAGATATTTCACAGGATAAGAGAAAACTTTGACCTGACTGTGGCGCTAAATGAAAAATCAGGGAATAGCCATAGTCAATCCATCCAAAGGTTTCTTAAATATTCTAATTGATAGCCATATAATGCAATAATTCACACTTCATCTCTGATATTTACAGTTCACATTCACATCCACCTCTTAACTCTGTGATATTACACTCTATCAGTTCACATTCCCTTGGTTTCAGCAGAAGAAAAAGAAAAATTATTGCACAGTTGGAACACTTTGTGTTTCATGGCTGTCAGAAAAATGTGAACTCACTCCATCACATCTCCAACACACACATAGCGCATGCCTTCGCAAAAATCTCACACACATCCCGCTATTGTGATGCACACTGTTAACACTCCCACTGTGCCTTTTTTTCAGTCGTAGTAACACAAATGGCTGTCTAAAAATAACACACACACACACACGCATACTTGTCAGTGCATAGGTAATGGGGGATTTCCTTTCTATTCCAGAGACATTTGTCAGCTGGATCCCTCTCTGCCTTCTTCCCCTCCTGACTCACTTAGGTTGCCCCCCCCCTTCCCTTTTAGCTCAATAGCTCCTCTACAGGGCTCCTCATGAATTATTTGTGGGCGAGATCATGGCGATTGCTCATGGCTCGTTAAGCAGCGTACCCGTGGCCTAACAGCTCGACGCCGTGCCAGGGTCGTGTTCCAAGGCTCAGCCGTCTGCCATTGCTGGCGAGACACAGGCAAACCATTAACACCCCTTCTTCAAATGTGCCTGCATTTTAAATTGCACTTTATCAAAGTTGCTGTAAGATATGAAACTGGCGGTTTGAATGATATTTTGACATCCAAGGTGAGCCACAGAGAGAGACAGGTGGAAACACAAACGCACACCGTGTGGACGACTTGGCATGTTGTTCCTCCCTCTCCTCCAAAGTCATTGAACGATGAGTCATCCAACCACCACTACACTAATCCCTTGAGTGGATGGTCAGAAGGATCACAGACACACACACACACACACGCACACACGCACAGACTTAGACCTAGCCAAGTTTAACAGCATCTGTCTTCTAAGTCATGCTCGTGGGAAGGCTCAGCAGTTCAGACTGCATTCATATCTTGGCATCAGCTGATTCATAAGAAGATCACAAGCAACATTATACAGCAGCATGGAGCAGAGCGTGGGCATCGTGTGTTAACAGGTGGAATTCAGCAGAACGCTAAGCACGGGGGACACATAACATACCCACGGCCTGAGGGTTACGAAAGGTGTGTGTGTGTGTGTGTGTGTGTAGGTGTATAGATGTGTGTGTGTGTGTGTGTGTGTGTGTGTGTGTGTGTGTGTGTGTGTGTGTGTGTGTGTGTGATTAAGGTGGAGGCAGTGCCAGCTGCAGTGAGTCACACCCTGAGTCCCACCTAGGGGCCGCATGTCGACTCTCAATGAGATTTAAATATCTCTTGCTCTCTGTGTCTTCCCCTCTTTTTCATGACTTCAACACGACACCTCGCTTCCAAGACAGAATTCAATTTCTGTGTGCGCAATTTTTCTTCTTCTTCCATACTGATTATTTTTCTGAGGACAGCGGTGGAGGGTGTGTGTGTGTGTGTGTGTGTGTGTGTGTGGTGGTGCGGGGAGATGCTGCCGATACTTGACCATTCTGTTTCCTCTCTACCTGTATACTGTTCGGCTCTTGTCTCCACCCTTTCGGTGCTTTTTTCATCTTATTGCCTATATCAGCAATTCCATCACGAATGCCAATTTTTTTTAATGTTGTGTAATAATATTGTTTCAATAATCAACCCCTACTGCATTTCAATCAGGAGAGACGAGCGAATGATTAATAGTTAACGTTTATTATAATGCCGAATGATGCATCCATGAGTTACACTGAAGTTATTTACGCTAGAGCTTCATATTGTTCTGGAAGCTGAGGTCAGATTTCTCAGGCCTTTTCGTCCTACCTGAGTTACCTTTTGTTATATGTAATCATTTTTAATCTAGAGGATGCACATTGCTTTGGGGTCATCCCGCAACCAAATGCAGAGAAGAATTTAGGATACGTTATTATTATTATTAAAGTCTGCCCATATAACCAGTACAGTATTCTAGTGGGTCGCTGCCTGATGATGATAAAGATCAATTTATTTTGCAATTATTCTCTCTCTGCACGGCCTGATGGAGTCAGCATGCTTCAAATGAAGCAGGTGGCCCGGTGTTTAGAGGTGAGAAACTTCTCTAAGTTTAAGTTCTCCTTCTTTTCATGGAAATGACCAGAATTATGAATTAGCAATCACCCTCACACACACACAGACACAATATTGTCCTCCTATTTGCTTCTATGAAGTCAAATGACATGTGTGTGAAGCTGACATTGTTGTGGCTTACTATGAAAGTAAGTTAGGGACAGAGTATATATAGTATATACTATATAGTAGTAATATTTCTAGTGATTGTGATTTCTGAAGGAGAGATTCATCTTTTCACTCAGACGTCATGAGCTCAGCAATACGGTTGTATTGCTCAAGGACATTTCAGCGGGGGGGCGTCTCACATTTACAGTGAATGAAAGAAATACAGTGATGTCACTGTTGTGTTTTCATCATCCGCAAATGTGTACCGAGCCAAAGAAAAAAGTCTTCAACTTAGCATCCTAGCTTTAAAGGAAGCGGAATAGAAAATAAAAGTATAACATGAGTGCTTTTAAAAAAAAAAAAAAAAAAAAATCTAAAGTTTTTGCACCTTCCAGAAACACTTTTGGGCTCTACGGGCTTCCCCCTTAACCGCGTACCACTGATCCTACATCAGATATGTCTTGATCCTCCTTATGGCGCTGAAGAACCCTGGATGAAAGGCTGACTGAGTTGAGATCTGAGTCCCACAGGCGAGTCAGATACAGTCACATACAAACACACAACGATCTGTGACCAGTGCCTTTGGGCCATTGCTACACCGAGAGCTGCTGGAATGCTGAATGGAGATCGGGCTGACGTGATGCGAGCTGAAAGCGATGGGGAGCGGCAAGCCGAGATGAGAGATGCTGTGTCAAGTCTGCTCCACCCTGTCAGTTCTCGGGAGTGTGTCGTGGTTAATAACCACCTCTGACGTCTCGACTAAATATTATTACTGTAATTATGACACATCAAACGTATACATAATTGTGTGCGGTCTGTTAGGAGGGATTTATTTATTCATTTACTGAATGGAAATCCTCAAGGAATGATGGGCCTTTTCCACGGGAAAACATTTCACAGTAGGAAAAGCGTGTAAACCATATCATCAATGACAGCTGATTTCCATTTTGGATCCTGATATTGTGCTTGTTGTTGGCTCGCTGTCACACTGTCATGATTTTACTGTGTATAATGCTTTATTGAGTTGTATAAGGAATTACATGCATAATGAAAATAAAAACAAAATACAGAGTACTATAATCATATCATGCCTCAGCCTGATATCCAAATGTATTCTGCAACTCGTGCAGATGTTCTAGAAAGACATACATCACTGCACTATAGTTGACATTAATATTCAAAACAACAGGTTTTTTTCCCCATACATTTCTAGACCTCTGGCATTTTCGAAGTCAATGTTTAATAGTTTCATCTTTATCACAGATCAATAAAGCACCCTCTCGTTTTGACAAAGCAACCACTTTACCATTAAACTACTAATCTGCCAACTTCGTATTCAGACTGGAAGCAGGGGACAATAGGTCCACGATGGAGAAAGGTATAAAATAAAACTGTATACCAGACAGCACATTGTGGATTTCCTACCCTGACTAATTGGTGACTTCCTGGAGTTTCCACCGGTTACCTGGAAACATCACAGTGACTACAAGACACCAGGCTTTCTGCGCTCTTCATGCTATGCTAAGCTAGCGGTCTACTCGCTGTTTTCATATTTTTCTCTGTGTCAAAGAGCTTTTTTCTATCTGTGCACAGAGCACACTGACCCCCAGCATGTATAGTCACTCTCCTCTCGTCTGCTATACTCTTTCTCTTTCCCTTCGCTGCACACCAGTCATTTGTCGCCATTAGCAACGGACCTCAGGTAGCCCACCTCGTTGCACCGTGATCAAGTGACACCACTAAGACGAGTGGGAAGCAGGGAGAAGAGGGTCAAAGAATAAATAGCAGTGAAGGATATATAAGATGATAGTGGATGATGGAGGAGGGGAAGAAAGTGGAGGAATAGAAAGGTGACGAGAAAGGAGTGGACAGTATAAGAGCAAGAGGGGAAGACGTACAGTCCAGGCACATGTTCAAGGCCGCTCTGCCTTTTAGATGGACGGCAGCCAGAGATTCGGGCTGATCAAAGATCATTTGGGGTCATTCTCCGATAATAGACTCAAGCATGATGCGGATAAGGAGGTGCAGATTCTGTATCAGTGCTAAAGAGAAGGGATGTTGTCTTACCTTTCAGATACAGAAGGCTATTGATCACTTCAGCTGGCTATCAACAGCGATAGGGCTGCACTTTCCCAGATTGGTAATCAAATGAAGGGCAAGTTTAATTCAATAATTGATTTGAAAGGTTAGAAATATAGGGACATAATGTGCCTAATGTACACAGTAGTCATGTCGTGCCACTCATTGACCAGATGTCACCTGGTTTTACAGTTTTGAATCTATTTTCATTGACAGAACAAAAAGTCTAGCACATGGGGAAAAAAGACTTTTAAGAAACACAAATAAACAAAAGACAAACAACAAGTTTATAAAATGAAAATGGATCATTTGAAATGAACAATTTCAGCTGCTTTTCACCCACTGCATGCTGTGATAACATCCACTCTCAGAACCATTTTATTTTATTTTTTCCAGCACACGGCAGGCAAAAGCATTTTGATTTGTTGTTTGTGTTTTAAAGGTTAACTTGTCAGTTGCAGTGATATTTCTGGATTACCTTCTCAAACAAACGATACGTTACAGCCGATTTCACAGCTCCTCATATCAAATGCACAGTAGAATGTTTACCTGAGGCACGCACACACACATACACACACACACACACACACACACACACACACACACACAAGAAACGTGCTTCTATGACTTCCCCTGCCACAAATTTGACAGAATGATCTTAAATATTTGGATACGTGGTTATTACAGCGCAGCCTGAAGTGAAATCCATCATTCTCCCTTCCCGTTCCTTGCTCTCTGTCTATCCTTGCCCCACCCACCCTGTACTGTTTTTGTGGGTGGCACGCTCTTGGACTAGACGAGAGGAAGGGCCAGATTATGTACGGATTATGAAAAAAAAAAGGCTTGACCCACTTGCTTTTCAAAGAGCACCACCGAACCAAAAAGAGTTGTGTGCAGGCCGGCTTTCACTCAGTGTCAGCACTTCTGTTGTGCTGTGCGAGTCACTTGAAGCTCATGTTTATGGCTCTTAAGACAATAATTAGCTGGACAGGCTTATAGTGACTTACAGTTCTCTGTGTAAATGTCCTTTGTGCCTGTGAGATTTTACCGCCACCGCCACCGTCACATAACCACATAATGTAAAAACAGCGGGTTTTTTTCAAGGTTTGATGGGCTTGCTGGCAGGTGAGGTGGCAATATGCATTTTTCAAGCCCCGCAGACAACACAAGAATGGAAGGCGAGAGCCAAGTCAGCACACAAGGAAGAAAAAGAGGGTGGTGGTGGTGTGTGTGTGTGGAGGGAGGGAGGGAGGGGGGGACAGACAGAGATAAGAGATAGAGAGGAGAGGAGAGGCAGTGGAGATCACCGCCAAGAAAGTGGAGGAGAGAATAGAGAGAAGTGACAGTGTGATGTAGTGACAGAGGAAGTGGAAAGGCAGAGAAAGTGGCGAGACAAAGACACAAGGAAACGCTACTAGAGGTAGAAAGGAACCTGGGGAGTGAGAGGAGAGTGAGAGGAGGGGAGTGAGAGAGAGAATGAGACCCAGGAGGTAAACTAATCACCGAGCACGCAATGCAATTTTCTGGCTCTGTGCCTCCACTCCACCACACTCCTCCCTCCTTCACTCCCGCTCCCTTTCCCTCGCATGCCCCCCCCCCCCCCCCCCCCCTCGTCTCGGGGGCTCTTTTTACTATTCCGCTCACACACTGTCTCTCGCTCCTCTATCTATCAGGCCGTACCATTTCAGCGCTCCCCTCTCATCTCTAATACAGCTGAGTAAAAATCCCTCTGGCTCACAAAAATGGATTCAGCCACTCTGGCCATCAGCATAAAACATAAATTTAAAAAAATGCTGTCGATGAAGGATGATAGCGTTTTATCAATGAGGAGGATTCTGTGTCTACAGATTTGTTATTTGTATTTAGTGCTGTATGTGTTTCCTCAGGTGATCCCATGCATATATATATATATATATATATATATATATATATATATATATATATATATATATATATACGTCTTTATTATGGGGTTTATGTGTGACAAGGTGAATGATGGAGTCAAAAAATGCCATGAAACACAATATCTCTGTTTGCATCTGTGCGAGCGCCCCCCCCCCCCCCCCCCCCCCCCACACACACACACACACACACACACACACACACACACACACACATCCCCCCGGGGTGAAGGCATTTAGGAAACGTTTGATAACGCTGCAGTAAAGGTTTGAAAATGTGTTCAGTCTTTCTCCCGAGAGCGGCGGCAGCGCCGCCGCCTGTCTGCCTCACTGTTTTGCAGCTTCTTGATGATGATGATAGATGTTCGCTCCAGACATGCAAATAAAGGAGGCGGCTTCCTGCTCTCACTCACTCACACACACACACACACACACACACACACACACACACACACACACACACACACACACACACACACACACACACCAGCGCGTGTGTATGTTTGACTATGATCAAGTCATCTATTGATATAATAATCTTCCATTTTAGGGAATATACCCTCGGGAAAATGCGGAAAGCTCCCACACGCAGCAGCCTCAAAACTGCCCTATATTTTCTCACTGCGCACTGACTGGAGAGGAAGATCTGTCACATAATGTGCTAATTTGAAAGATAGGAGCACTTCTCCTCTCAGATGAGAGGAAAGCGAGCTAGCTCATTATTGACATGCAGTATATGTCACCCTTTACTTTAAGTGATACTGCTGTGACTGAGGCTCATAGGGACAAACACACACACACAGACACACACACACACACACACACACACACACACACACACACACTGTAGCAGACTACAGGATCCATTTCATCAAGCTTATCAAATTGTCACTCTTACACAATAGTATCAGTGTGCACATTATCTGTCTCTCTTTGTCTCTCTCTCTCACACACACACACACACACACACACAAACCTATATACACACACACACACAGTTGTGTCTTTTGGGCTTATTACGTTGACTTACATTAATGGCATGGAAACTTACCTTAACTATAACCGCTACCAGCCTAATCTTAACCTTTACCCCAACCTTAAACCAAGTCTTCTCCCTAAAATGTAAGGATTTATAATAAGGGGAGGATCATTTTGTCCCCAAAAGGAAGGAGAGTCACCACAATGGGACTGTGTTCACATTCATGTCCCCACAAGATTTGTAAAACACGCACTCACGCATGGACACGGCTGATGCGTTACAGATAAAAATACATGTGCCAAAAAATACACTTGCACACAAATGATATACGCACACATGTGTGCAAACACTTCACAATTTTAAATAGTCATCACATCATCAGACGGTGTTACTATGGAGTCCCAAGTTGACCTGAGGGGATCCAATGATAGAAAGCATATGTGTAAGCCCCCCAACTGTTAGTCAGTGACAGGCCCGCTGAGCAAAACCAGCTGTGACATATCAAAATGTCAGCCTGGTAGGCGCAGGAAAGGGGAGATAGAGACAGACAGAGCGGGAGAAAGCACATTAAGTGGCCACCATAACAACTAATCCAGGGATACTTTAGCTACGCGGGGTACTTTAAGGTCACAGACACGCACTAGTGCAGCAGGGCTGCAGCACAGACTGAGAGAGATACAGTTACTGACAATGAGGAACAAAAATTAAGAGTCATCATAGTTTCCTGGAGGAACACACACACACACACACATGCACACACACACACACAAAGCTGCAGTGGTGGAAAATCTCTCCGGCCCATTCCAGCATTGCAACCCCATAAACAGCTTTCTCTCCTCACCCAAACACCAGCTAACACAATATGATATAAATCCTCTGAGACAGCAGCCTGGATTCATGGTGTCAGCACCACACACACACACACACACACACACACACACACACACACACACACACACACACACACACACACACACACACACACACACACACACACACACACACACACACACACACACACACACACACACACACACACACACGTAGATGCTCAGCAAAGATGAGCACTCCTGGGTCTGCTCTGCCTGTCTTGGCTGGGGGCTGGTCAGATGGAGGATAGAAGGAAGAAAAAGATGTGTGTGTGGGGGAGGGGGGCTAGATCGATTGAAGTATCCTGGGAATTCTTCCATGAATCTGTGCAGGGAAGATCGGATGCTGACAGGGCTAAGCTCCTCTCCGGACACACGATCTAAGGCCTCTGCCCCATCTTAGGGAGCTTTATCAGTGCAAGGGGGTAAATGATCGGCTGTTTGAACAGACGCAAACATCCCTCATGCAGTAATACTTGTCGTATACAGATAAAAACTGTGTACGTTAGCAGCTACATCTCCTTGTCTGTGCCTCAGGATGAAAAGGGTCGGGCTATGATATGTAATACGTGAGGTATTGACAACATGACAAGCGGAATGGTAGTGTTTTTAGAGAATAGTATAAAGATATAGTGTAGATCTTAACGGGATGTCAAAAAAACAAATGTTGTACGTTTGCATTATAAAACATGCTGGACTATGATCTGTGACTGAATTGGCCACAAATGAAGATTCAATTGTCAAAAAATAAATATAAATATATATAAACAGAAGATGGAAGATTGATACTATGCTTTAAACATAACATGATGTTTTTACACTGTTTTTTATTCATATTGAACAAATAAAAGAGTGTTAATTGGTGAGTGGTGCTAGGTGGATTTGTTTACCCTCAGATCCAGGCTAGCTGTTTCCACCCGTTCCAAGCCTTTATGCTAAGCTAAGATAACTTCCTCCTTACAGTAGCTCCATCGCTTCCTATTACATTCTGAGTTTAGGGTCAATTTAAATGTGTGTGCTGTGATTATCTTTGTCAGTCTGTTTCCAGGACTTCTGGTCGTGAGATAAACATAAAAAATGACTATTAGCCAATCATAACTGAGGATTTAAGGGTGGAACCTAATCAGTTTTGCAGAATGCCGCCTCGTACACACACCATTGCATACAGACTATTCTCATCCAACGGTCGTAGCTACACAAACGAATGCCCTGTAATTCATAAATATCCAACAAAATCAATGTATTATGTAATCCACATAATTATCAACCAGGAAGTACAAAGACTGTAAAGACCTACAACTTGGTGGATGGGCCAACGATCTTTCCCCCAGGAGACCGTTGTGAACCCGTGTGAAACTAGAAGTCGATGTTGATTTATTTGTCATGTAACTTCCATAATTAAGTACCGCCACTTACGGTTTGTATGAGATATCGTACGTTGCTGCATTAGTCGCCTTGTTTTCTAACTGCAGTCCAGCTTTAAACACACTTTGTTCAGCTAACATGTTACAGTAACAGTTTCACTCACTCCACTCATGCACAACATACCTGAAAGAATTACTGCACTTGTAAACCAGATCGGAGTCATGTTTCACTCCATTAAGGCTTGTTCTGCATGTCATGTGACATGGTGAAACACAGGCCATCGGGCTCTTTGAGTTCAGTGGGTGGACGGAGAGAGAGAATCGGAAGGAAGAAGAGAAGGTCTGTGGTTGTTTGTATGAGAGTGTAGCGTGTGTGTGTGTGTGTGTGTGTGTGTGAGAGAGAGAGAGAGAGAGAGAGAGAGATCGGAAGGAAGAAGAGAACGTATGTGGTTGTTTGGATGAGAGTGTAGAGGGTGTGTGTGTGTGTGTGTGTGTGAGAGAGAGAGAGAGAGAGAGAATCAGAGAGCGCTGGTGACTCCTGGGAGTTGCTAAGTGATGGTAACTGGACTCCAACATGTTGCAGTCTGGGAAGTCTCCTGATGAATAGAAGGCAGAGAGTGCAGCGGAGAAGGGATGGGAAGGAAGACAGCAGAAAACCTAGCTGCGTAATGTACGGGCACAGTGCCAAGGCGTCCATTTCATTCACAAAACCCCTGAGCATGTCCAACCTCAGGCTGAACGATCTGCTCGTACTCAGCCCAGGGGAAAGGGCCCGGAAGCTACTGTCACTCCTCCTTCTCCTTTGCTTGCTTTCATCCTCTTCTGTTTCTCCTATGTTTGTTACTATTTTAGTTTTCTTCATCAGGCTTTCCCTGCCTTTTATTTTCTGCTCACATTAAACCTTTTATGCATGTAGCATCACTGTGGATGTGCCAATACCACCGAGCCAAACCATTGTGGTTTTGGGTTTGGGAAATATTTTCCAAGTGGGAAGTGAGTCGTTGAACATTTTTTTCTTGCACTTTTTAATTAAATAAAACAATGAATTCCACCTAAAGACTGACCATCGGCTGTACGGGCTTTGTTACTGCTGTAATTAACTGAACCAAATGACTGAGGTGTGTTTTTCAATATTGTATCCAGAGCAGACTCTCCAAAATGGAAAAATGTGGTTATAAATTTGTACCTAAAAAAACATCCCATCCCTCATGTACAGTAGCTCAACTCACCCTGACCATGTGGTAATTTGTGTATATATATATATATATATATATATATATATATATATATATATATATATATATATGTGTGTGTGTCTCGGTATTCTTTAGCTATAATGTACATCACTTTGGTTGAGATATGGAAGACCTTTAACTCATAAACACACGACCCCGGTGACATATTTAAGGTCATACAAGCGGAGCACATCTGAGCAAACTCTTTCAAGAAGAAACAAAAAAAGTACAACTCTCTGCTGGGCTTTTAGAATATATTGCTTGTTTATTGCAGGATAGGGATCCTCCGATTCAGAAATACCTCACCAGGGTTCCAGCAATTGCTCAGACTCATAGCTGGTGTGTGTACCTGTCTATGGGTGTGTAGGTGGTTCGGAAAACAAATATAGACAAAATGAGACAAGATTAACCTTACGTGGGCCTGTGCGCATGTGGGTCCATATGTACGTGTGGATTTTTAGGATGAAAATAATGCAGATCTTCCCGTAGGATAAGAAGTTATGGGTGGGTGGACAACCAACAGGGGTTTTGATTTTTTTTTTTAAAGGATCAACAGGGAAAGAAATATCATATGCAGTGTGGTTTTGTGATTCTTAAGCAGCAGCTCGGAGCATGACTTTTGTATCGGGTGGGGAGCGAGCGAGAGGGGAAGATAAGGAGGAAGGGGAGAGCGCGAGAAAGTAGGACAGAGATGTGTGGGCCTGGCTCTGGAAGGACGGTGGCTCTAATCAGGACTGAGCAGCTGCTATTACTCCAGCGCTCTCTCAGGGAAGGGAGGCAAAACCCTCCTCATGCTCCAACATCAAGGAGGGAAATCTAAATCGCACACGCTCCTGTTGGAAGCAATGTCATCCTGTATCAAGACACGGTGAGAGCTGTAAGTTATTAGGTAGAATGGATTTGCCGAGGATCACGGTGGAATAGATGAGAAACCTTCTATGAACTTCATTCATTTGGATGCTGTGTTTGTCTTGTAACGCCGGGCTTAACTAGTTCTACACGGCAGTATAAGAACAACTCTGTGCTATAGAAAGATCTTTTTGACTGGGATGTGCAGCTTCAGCGTCAATTTTAGCGCAACATCTCGTATTGCAGCCTTCAAGTGCATATTCACAGGGTTTTCATTTTTACAGTTAGTTAGTTTGTTATAAACATTTAAAAAATTGCGCTGACAAAAATGTGCTTGTGTCAGTTATCGACTAGAAATAAGGTTCATGCTTTGGTCTACCTTTAATATATCAATGAAATCAATCAAAAATGTCCAATGTTTCTTCAAATTATCAAAGGTATGTGGGCTTGGTAGGCATAGCAACAGTAACTATGGGGGGGCGGGGCTTGCAAGGAGTCAATTAGTAGTCAAAGAGATCTGCCCATGAATTAGATTCGCCTCAGTCATTTATATAAAGATGCAATACTAAAAAAGTTATTGTGTCCCAACTATCAGCAAAAAGGTATTTTTCATCCAAACTTTTTCCCATCAGCCTCTATACAGCCCACAAATTGTTTTTCATGCAAGTCACCAAAGTCCCAATCCCTGTAGCAGACCCTGTAGCAACAACACCCAGAAACACCTCACACTGAAATATTAAATAGCAAATGTGAAGCGACAGTCTCTTGAAAACTCGGCACTTTGTGGAGGAAAAACAATCTGTCAATATCCGTGGCCTGGAAGCACATGAAACTTGAAATAGACAGACAGACAGTTCCAGAGATGGAGAAACAGAAAGAGAGAGAGAGAGAGAGAGAGAGAGAGAGAGAGAGAGAGAGAGAGAGGACACACCGACGTCTTTGTCTCCCTGGCTGTGGGCTTAAGCGCCCGTCTCTAACAAGGGAATGTCAATCTATATCTAGAGTGAACTGCTCCAGTGTGTTTGGTACCTCTGTTGGACCAGGAGGCCAAGCAGGGTTACAATCCTCTCCTCTCTCTCTTTGCTCCTCCAGCTTAATGCGCTTCAAATATTAGGCTTAAAACTGGTTGACCGTGAAGTTGTGAAGACATTGCATTTTTCGCATGAAACCTGCATACAAATATTTTCTTCCTATACCAAGACAATATACTCTTTAAATCCACCAGACACAATCATGTAATGTTCATACACTGTGATGTTTGATATGCCAGAGCATAATCTACAGTCATACTTTGCTATTGCTGATTGATGCAGATGTTTATGTGAACGAACATTACAAAGTCTTTTGAAGCCCCGACTTTTCAAATGTCTTTTACTCTGATGAGGCCAAACGACCAACGCTGTCATTTCTTCGGCGAGGACAGGATGGTCCCGGTCACCCTTGGACCGACGCGTTAGTTCAGTCAGCTGATTCATTTGTGTTTCACAACTACTGGCTCAATGTCCAATGTCCAAATGGCCCACAGGTGGTTGCATATACCTACATCATGTTTAATCAAATGACCACACAGCAAACATGATGCACAGACACAAGAAGGAACAAGGGGCTAAGAGGAGCCCAGTTAATAAATAAGTTAATTCTTGTAGCCTTATTTCCTTGTTGGTGTCTCGTTATATGGATTCCCACTGTGTCAGGGTGGCAGCGCAGCCCAAAAACTAAACATCTGGGGGCGGATCATTTGCTAGTCTGTGTGTGTGTGTGTGTGTGTGTGTTTGCACCCAGGTCACCTCCCCAATTCACATCAGACCACATCAAACGGCTGCATCTCAAGTCTGTGACACACTTCCATTAAAGGCAGCTCACAAGAGAGAGAAATGTCTTCAGAAAGGCTCAATATGTCACGGTCGGGTTGCGTTCCTAATGCAGGCTGGGATATAAGCAGCACTATAAAGCACACAACACACACACACACACACACACACACACACAGACGAAAAGTGCTCTAATGTAAATGGTACCAAGTCTGAAAGAAAAGACGCACACAAAATGTATTCTGTGCGACACGTACAGTACAGTCTAAGGTTAAATATATATACAGCCCAAAATATTGATCTTTTTCAAAGGGGAATTCTGCCCGTACATCAGCTATATGACTGAGCTCGAAGATTTCTGAACAACCTCAGAGGCCGGTGTTTCCTTGGCTTTTCCTATTGTTACTACATACTGCCTGTGCATGAGTGCAAGACAAGGCAGAGTTGACTTCAAACAGTCCTGTCCCATCGAACAACACATCACAGCCCCGCCAGCTCTACCTTTGAAGCACCCTGGATGGAGCATGCTCAGTGGCGCCCGGTCAATACGTCATTAGTGGAAGCTTTAATGGCAGTTGTTCACCTTGTGAGGCTGTGCACTGACCCAGAGTCAGACCGTAGACCACCAGCGTACCACCCTTTCAGATCCAAGGTACAAACGGGAATGAGAAACGTCTTGGAGGATAGGTTGAAGAACTGGTTTATATATTGTCTTCTCAGCAACATTATTTGTGGTATTGGTATCAAATTCAAGTCTGGGAGGTCTGGCACTTTCCCTCTAAGTAGGTCAAGCTATTAAAATCTCTGTAAAGATCGACTCAGAAGCACTCATGTGGAAAGCATTGGCACATCCTTAACCAGCTGGGCTATATTATCTAACCTTGCGATACAAGATTAGCCCCTATGAAGTCCTTACTGTCTTACAAGTGCAATTCCAGGCCAGAAATGGAGCAAAAAAAGAAAGAAAGAAAGAACTCTGCAAACAAGACAGGAATAGCTTCAACCGGGTCAAGTCGAGCTGTGTAGATGTTGTAAAAAAAAAAAAGATGTGATGGCAAGATTTAAAAAGCAACAACTCACAGCAAGATCAGTCGGCATTCATGAGGCCTGTAGACTGAGATCAGAACCTCTATGCATAGTGCATGGACAGAGACGCTCGAGAAAGTCTCTTTCATGGCTCCTCTCGTTGTGACCCTCGCTGTGTGTGCTTTTACAGTTTGTTTCTTTGCTTTCCACTCAGTCCTTTTACACAATTTTGTCAAGGCTTTAATTATGGAGGAAACTGCCAGTGCAACAACAAACTGCTTTTTCTTAATGTGTAAAAAGCGATCCTCATCTTTTTTCCTGTATAATGGATCAAACAGTGCCTTTTATTTATTAAGCAGTAGCATTAATGTTATAGAGTTAAAGTCTTTAACCATTACTCAAATATATCATGGGCCCACATAATCCGGAACATACTGTATGTATAAGCATACTTTTGTCTTTTATAGTATGTAATCTATTCACCTGTGTCCTGTATTAAATCCATACAATGCAATCATTGTGAGAATGGAGAAGAATGCATAGCTTTCCCTTTTCAGTTAATGCAGACAATAAGTACCACAGATGAGTCACTTTTAATTAGTGCTTCAAACATAAGGGTCTGGTAAAGGCACCCGCCTTTGGTAAATTCATGTTTAATGGAGCAACGATGGCCCACATCTGAGGCCTTTCTTTTTTAATAATGTGATGCATTGGCAAATATCCCCTCCTTATTTTGGCAGTCAGATAACATATTAATGTGATGAAAGCCAAAGTGTTTGTAGGTGCACACACAAGTGTAGTTTAGCCAAGAAGCTTCTGTTTGATTTATGTCTCTTACTGTTAATTTGTATCAATAACCTCTTTAAAGAAGTTAAACACTTCAAATTAATTAACATTTATCAAAATATTCTAATGCTGTGGAAGTGTAGCAAAGAAGTTACAACGTTGTACTGCACTTGTGGTGCTTCACATAAATGCTAATATCATCATGCTAACATGCTCACAATGACAATGCTGATGAGCTAATGTTTAGCAGGTATCATTTTTACCATGTTCACCATTTCAGTTTTCGACTGTCAGCATGCTAACATTTGCTAAATAGCACTAACCGCAAACTACAGCTGTCATAATTGGTCATAATGCGTCCAGCCATGAGTATCGTATACCGTATTTTCCGCACTAAAGGGCGCACTGGATTATAAGGCTCACTGTCAATGAATAGTCTATTTTCGATCTTTTTTCATATATAAAGCGCACCCGACTATAAGGCGCATTAAGCGAAACAAAACAGTCAGTCGGTCAAACTTTATTAAACGTGTTCACAATAACTCAACATTGTTCAAACGTTAATGAGCGTATTCACAATAACTCCCAACCTTGTTCAGTTGTAACACGTAAAAAAAAGTTTGTGTGCGGATGGAGAGATTACGTCTTTTCATAAAACGAAAGCACCAAGAAGGAACGCCTCGAAAGTCATTGATATTCATGTCCCGGGCTAACGCTGTTGCCTTCAGTCGAATAGAGACTGTAGAGACGCTTCTACCTGCTGCTCTCTGTTCAATAACCCACTGTTCAATGTTGTCCTCTAACTGTGGCCATCTCGCTTTGTTCCCTCGGAAACTCTGTGTGGTCTTCTTTACTTGGCGCAGGTCATCTTCTTACTTCCTCCACTTCCGTACCATTGATTCATTAATGTTGAATTCTCTCGCAGCGGCTCTATTCCCATGTTCTACTGGGTGACTGATAGCCTTGAGTCCGCGTCGTAAGCGTGTCTCTTGACAGGTGCCATTTTGGGGTCCTTATACACACACACTGTAATATTATGGCGAAGCACAGTATGTATTACTCCGCGACGCTCCTGACTACGGTAGCCGTAATGCTGCAAGCGGTGCAGCTTTGTAGTTTACCAAAGTCGTACTAAAACATTTTGACAGAGCGCCGTGTACCACACAAAATCGCTTCGAGGTCAGTAAACACAGCCAGAATTAATCCATATATAAGGCGCTCCGGATTATAAGGCGCACTGTTGTTTTTTGAGAAAATGAAAGGCTTTTAAGTGCGCCTTATAGTGCCGAAGATACGGTAATTTAAAATGTTGACCTGGTGGTGCTCAATGGAGAGTCGGAGGATCAAAGTGTTTACGGTTCATCCTCAGGGGGACATGAAAGTCTGTACCACATTTTATGCCAATCCATCCGAAGGATGTCCTGACATTGACTCAAAACTACGACGTCATGGTGACGCTAAATGAAAAGTCAAGGGAACACCAACGTCACGGGGACCATGAATGTCGTGTCCAACATTAAAATGTAAAATGTGCAATGTGGAGGAGAAAACTAAAGATTCACATGTAGTTCTGACATACATGTTTTACTGTATATTGCTCTTTAGCCATGCTGACAAAGTGGCTCTATGGATGGCAACGTTAGGCTGAAATATCTCAACACCAATTGGATGAAAAGGACTCCATCAGTGTAAAAATAAGCAATACAATTTCGCAATAATTTGGCTCAGCTGGGCGAGCTGGATTTACTCTTAAATAAAATGTCCTAGTACCAGAGCTTCAGTCTTAAGCCCCCCATCATCCCTCTGTCCCTTGTCAAGTCTCCACCAGGCTGCGTGTGAGTTAGCGACTGAGAGAGAAACTGTAATTTCCGGGGAAGAAGCGGAGAAGTGGCTCAGTAGGAGAACGGCACCGCCTCGGGCCTTACACACAGCTCCTTTACCCAATCCTCAGAGGAGCTGCCTGTAACCAGAACGATACCTGACAGGCGAAAAGATAAAGGCAGGCCATGGGATGGTGGGTGGAGCCCCGTCACAAGATAAGCTCCGGTTGCAGTGCACTCGAGGAAATAAAACTATGATAAGGCTGAGCTGCTGGGATGTATTATATAGGTAATTAATAAGGCTGGTCATCCTCTGTGCTTTGATCCAGAGGAGCCACCTCATTAAAAGGCCACTGTGGCCACTTAAAATGATGTCACAAATTACACCAAAATAAGCTAACATTATGAATTCTAGTCTCATCGCCATCTCTCTCTCTCTCTCTTTCACAACAGAGTGATTTAATAATTTACATATCGATTTAGGATTTGATGACAGCTATCAAGGCCAAATAACTAATCTGTTATCTAGGTAGTCAGATTAAGATAGAGGGGTCTTAATGAGAATGACTGGATTCTGTTCCCTGAACGGTAACACCAAAACAAGATGTTAACCATGTTAGTCCTGCTAGTTTCAATTCAGGCACGTCAGTCCCTACAATATCTCCCTGTTCATCCCTTAAACTAGTGCTTCTTCTTCCCTTAGAAAGACAGCAATGCCAATTTGTGACCCCTCGTCACACGTTGTACATGTTCATAAACAACCAGAGTGGGTTTTCTTGCTTGTACTGGGTTATTTGAATACTGTTAAGCAGCTTGAAGGGCTGTGAAGAAGCAAAAGGAGTCCATAAAAAGGACACATCGTTATTGTCCAGAGCAGCTATGCCCCCCTCGAGCAGAGGACAGAGCAGCTCTTTGTGGGAGGCTCTGGCCTCTCATCCCCTTGCCGAATGAGCAGGCTAAGATTAAACATCCAAGAATCCGCCCACCCAGACTGTCCACTCAGTTGAGTGGACCCCTGCTAGGTGGCGAGTTGGAGTGACACCATCTGCAGAGGGCTTGAAGCGCCCCCGCACTAGGACCTCAGCAGGGGGGGCTATGGTAATTAGATGTGACTGTTTTTGAAAAGCCTTCTGATACCTGCATAATAAATGAAACTGGAGTGGGATAGTGTTGGAGAGAGATGCTGGTCTGCACACAGCAGAAGTAGAAAACTAACACAGTATCACGGCTCAGATTCTGAGGGAATCCCACAGTCCTCCCCCCTCCGCCTGTCTCACTTTAGGATTCCGTCCACAGACGTGAGAGCGACTGCTCGTATCGCTGTTTGCTCAACAGTTCACACTGATTCCACACTTTATGCAAAGCTTTCAAGAGGACAAGAGAGAGAGAGAGAGAGAGAGAGAGAGAGAGAGAGACATTGAGACAGTGATAAGGGGGGTGCGGAGATGTTCAGGCAATGGGAGACGGAGGGATGAGTCAACCCTGTACACAGTCAGATCACAACACTAAGACAAACACCATCTGGAGGCCAGGGAGTGTCGCCGTCATCGTGTTGTTCCTCTGAACCTGAGATCTCCTGCAGCACCTTGAAATCAACACAATGCAGCTGGAAGAGAGGAAAGAACAGCGATGGAGCTCAGCACCCAAAATGCTGCGACGGTTCGGGTCATCCGACAGTTATTCATTTGAATAGCGGGCAAAATCTGGTTGGGGGGGGATGAGAGGGGGGGGGGGGGGGGGGGGGGGCAAATGCATCGGGGTGGGTTTAGAGTGTGTAAGGTGTTTAGTTCTGGTGCAGATGGACTCGTAAAAGCAACAGTGGTGAAGCTCAGTTAGAAAGTGCTCAGTCTCCTTCTCTCTTGCAACCTGTGGTCTAAAAGCTCTCAGGGGAGCAGTCACTCTCAGCCCACTCGTTGCCATGGAGATTAAATGTCAATCAAGAGATTTTACACCCACGTGCGCCGGCACTCAGTCTCACACTTTCCTTATTCAAGCTGCAAGGACTACAGCAAATAAACATAAACATATGTAGGTGGAGTTCACTGTTTGTGTCATGAAAACAATCCGCGCCTGATGTTCGAAAGGAGATGATTATTTAATTACATATTTACACAGCCTGAAATAAAAACAGGCATATATAATGATGTGTGCCTACTATCTTTGTTTGTCAATATTTTCCATTTACTACCCCCTCATCTTCCTCTCTCGTTGCTTCTGTGGCTCAGACAGTGCAGTTGAGTCTCAGTGGGGCTGAGCGAAAGTGACCTCGCAATCGACTGTTAATACAACTGTCAGCGCCTGCTGCCCGCCAAGGCACACCGGGATATGTCTGGGGAAACAAGCAGAGAGAGGGAGAGAGAGACCCAAAGGAGAGAATGCAGTAAAAATGTGAAGCAAGCACAGTGAGACAGAACTTATGTTCTGGGCGAGCGGGAGCAGAGTGGGTTGCAGAGGCAGACTGCTCAGACTACCGTGAGTCACCGGGGTCATCCTGTGACAAGGCTGCACGCTGTAGCATCACGGTCAGCAGGTCAGACAGGTGGATGGCTCTGAGCAGACAATGTGTTCTACCTCACTGGATACAACAGGGTGCACATGGGTGCCCCCGCCACAGTGCATTGTAAAAAAAAAAAGAAAAAAGAAAAGAAGAAAAAAAGAAGTGCGTATTCACCTAGATGTGTGTACTATATGCGTGATCTTGTCTTAGTCTTCATCATCAATACATCACCTGCCAGTCCTATTCTGATATCCTTTATGTTGAATTTACTGTTGGTACGTTGGTAAGGTTTCGTGGGTTCTCCACCACCTGCGTTTAATTCAATTCAATTCAATTCAGTTTATTTTGTATAGCCCAATATCACAAATTACAAATTTGCCTCAGAGGGCTTTACAATCTGTACACATACGACATGCCTGTCCCAGGACCTCACATCGGATCACATGACCTACTTTTTAATGAGGGTAGCTCTCATTGAGTCTACTTGTCAATTTCTAACCTCAATAAATACTGTTCTTCCACATCTTCCACATACATTTCAATATATTAAAAAAACACGAAAGAGAGAGAGAGAGAGAGAAGGAGACATAGAGAAGGGTTTTGCTTTATCTACGCATGGCTGGAGCTGAGCGTGTTTCAGATGAAAGCCGGAGCACCGCCACATACAGCAGCATTGGTCTGACTGGTCAATGCTGGCCTCCATTATGAATCTAGGCCACGGTTTGCAGCAGGACATTACCTCATTAACAGTTCTGGATACCCACAGCTCTCTGACTACAGGCCATAAACAGTATGTGTAGCATGCATGTAGAAACCGGGACTAATTTGACTATCTAGCTGCAGATACTGTAGGTATTAAGGCAGTTGACTCTTCAGTTGTGAGAATATATTTGGGAACTGGAGGAATGCTGCTTTGATCAGGAAGACTATCTCTCACATGTAAGTTTCCAACTCAATCAGCTGACTGAGGGGATTTACAATTCCCCCCCCTAAACCAATCAGATTTGCCAAGCCCTCTTCTGTCAGCTGGCATTTCAGTGACCGATTGATCCAATCCACCTGCACCTCCAGTTTTCATCAGAATCAGCCGGGGCAGTGAGTCCCTTCCAGCGAGCTCATCAGGAATCACATCCACTCTGATTTTTTTCGGCTCGGCTTGTTGTTCACTCTGTCACCGTCACCAGCTTCTATTCCTGTTAAATGATGTGGCAGCCGACGCGTCCTCACATCATATTTTGCTCTGACTGTGCACCTTTTCTCAAATAAATGTATTTCTTAATAACCCGTTAAGTCCTTTTTTAAAGGATTCAGAGAAGACAAGGACAATTCACTCCAGCCTCAACCTGTTTGAGTCTGCAAGTACAACACACCGCAACTCTGGAGGATGCATTCAAAAACTGTAATACCTTTTTTTTCGGACAGAATTTTTAATGCACAAACATCGGTTTAGAGAATATACATGTTACAAAACACAAAAGGCTTCAAAACATCCCAAAGTCACCATCGTTTTCCCATAAAGCCCCCAAAATGTCTACAAATCTATGAGACTTTATCTGAACAGCTTTATTTACACATATGCTCCTCGCCAACACCACCATTAAACATTCATCAACACTTTGAATATGAAAGTGTCAGATTGCTTGGTTATAATTCTGATTGGCAGATGCTGTGCAAAGAGCTAATTAAAACTGTACAGGGAGTTCAGCGGCGAATAATTAAGTGCATTATTAGTGTAATGTCAGATCCTCTATTTAATAACTCTCACTGTAGAACAAATTAATTCAGGGAGTCTCTGGCAAAAAGCAGCAGACAAAGCATTTTCACAAACTCATAATCAACTTCCGCTGCAGCACTTTTCTATGATCTCTTCGTCCTTTTTCCGTCTTTGTCTTTCCCTCCTTCAATCACACGCACACACACACACACACACACACACACACACACACACACACACACAGCTGTGAAAGATTTTGGCTTGGTTTATTAATGTAACAGGTATGTGCAACTACGGAGATGGTGGGAGGATAATAGGCAGAATTCATAAGCCTCGTTATTATTCAGGGGATTATCTGTAGTATTTATTTGATGATAGACAGTATAAATGACACTTTTTAGATAGCCTTTGTAAATTAGCCTTTCTAAATGCTGAAAATGCCCATTTGAGATGTTAAGAACCCGACCATTTATTTTGATGTATGCTTTAATAAGTCATCCTGCAAATATACAATAATTACATGGCCAAAGACTCGTCTGTTCTCTATAAGCACGAGCACAAGCTTCTTCTGCACAAATCAGAATGAATGATTGCCGTCCGCGCTCCAGATGAAAGGAAAGACTCATTCAGTGAAGTTCAATATTTACAAAGATTTATATTCTAAATTAAGTACAGCATAATATACATTAATCATAATCATTAATGATTAACATACAGATTTATCTTCACAAAGAGGGACTGCCTTCCAACTGTATGTCTTTGAATCAGATGCAAACTACAGCTAAATGTTTTGCTTTTGGTTCCACAAACATGTCCTCTGTGTTTGGAGGGATGTTGGAGTTAAAGCAACCGGTCAATTTGTGTTGACAATTAGGTGTGAAAATGTTATGTTTGGCCCTACTATTCTATCCATATAATTATGATATGATGAACAAAGTAAAATTACAATTTGCCAAAACAAAGTTACAACATGGGGCACAATTTTAAGATTCCTCATTCATGTCTGCATGAATTGACATTGAAAGTAAATTCTTGACCTTGGAAAGACAACACGGATGAGAAGGATAATTCGGATCATTCTCAGAAATATGAAACACTGAACATTTATGTTGTGGCAAATGCATGGGCTCTATCTGCTGAGGAAGATGATTTCCTCACATCTATGCTTTGAAATGATAAAATAGTTTAACCAGAGTTTCTTTTCTAATCAAACTCGACTGACATTGGATTATTCAGGTAGACACATACATATCAATATCCTAAAGAAGAATAAAAACTGAAACTCATGACGATAAAAAGATTGTTGTTATTTTTAAACTTGTGAAATGGGAAGAATAGTGTACGTTAGTCGTGTTTACTGATATACCTCCACTGTGCCTAATACACTAATACTCACCGAAATAAGGTTCATTATAATTTATTTGTCTAGCTCTAATTAAAACCAAGATTAGTCCTTGATGATATTTTTTGCAATATACTCTAAGATATGGATAAAATGTTTTCCCTTTCACCTTCAAAAGCTATACTGACAAATTAGATCAAATGCTTTTGTGTAGTAAGAGCGGCCTCTTAGGCTGCAGCTGCAGTCTGCGCAGTAGATGATCCTCTGGACTAAAGTCTAGATGAGAATCTGCTTAAGGTCTCCATCCTACAGGTGCATGTCAGTGCTGCGTATTGCTCTATGTTTTGTTACATTCACTTGTCTTCAAAGAGCAGAGATGTGTGCCCGATGGGGAGATGATAGGAGAGCTCGGCCACGCCAAGAAAGAAAAAAAGACAAAGACCATTCTGGAATCTCTTGTGGCAGTGAGGGTAAAATATGCCAGAGAGGACAACACAAATGAATAAACAACCTTTTCTCTGTTGGACATAAATGATTGGGATCAGCCTCAAAGTCCCGGACGGAAAACACAAAAAAAAAGTCCTAAATAAATAGACAGACACCGAAACATATGACAGTGCTGCTTGATTTTGTATTCCCACAGACTTCTCCCGTCAGTACAGAGGAAAAAAGAATTTCCACACTGTTTTTTTCTTCTTTGCCTTACCCAAATGTTAAGCTTATTTCAAAAGGCTCCATATTAAACATCCCGCTAATCTTGGCGCGTTCTAAATAAAACTCCATAGGGCACAAATCCATTTATGGCAAAATTAGAGGGGAGGCCGACATAGAGAGAGGGGTTGCAGTCAAATATTCAGATCGAAAATGGCCCCGTTATGAAGACGGTGTGTAAGGAGAGTGTAAATAGTCATATAGCTAATCAGAAGCGTGTGTGAGTGAGACAAAGAGACCGAGAGGGGAGAAACAAAAGACTCGTTAGTGAGGTTGTTTGGTTTGTGCGTCCTTGTCAAAGTATGAGCAGTCTAAGAAATAAATGTGTTATAGCAAATGGCCTAATTATACTTGAGACGCAAACCTTGTGTTCTTTCATTTATAATCTCTAAATATGTCAAGTAAATAAAGCTTTGACGGAGATATTTATGGTCTGCGTGTTGCTGTCTCTTCCAAACCTGTAAACCATATGGTGGCCGGGGAGATGCAGCAGCAGCTTTTAAACTGTTATGTCCCTTAAAGGAATATTGGACTAATCCACTCAGACACGGTGGCTGAAAATATCTCACTGACTCATTCTGAAACCACTGCAGATTAAGTATAAAGTAGAACAATGTGCATCCACATCCTATGTGGTACATAAACGTGCCGTGCATTCCAGAAATTCATATGTTTATGTGCATATACAGTTTATCCTATAGGATCACTGAGGAAACTGATATGTGTGTGTGTGTGTGTGTATGTTTTTGTGTGCATGTGCTTTGACTTGTGCACTTGCACTAAATGCCATCAATCAAAGTTGGGTGTGTACAATCTTAGTTTTTAGTTATTTATCTATTTATGTATACAGAAACATACTGTATGTGGATCCACATGCCAGTGGTTTAAATCCTGTCCAAATGAATATTCTCAGTCTCCACGAATGATCATCATCAGCCTCTTTAATAAATGGTGCCGCACGGGGTTCAAGTCCAGGTCCAATCCTGTTCTCTGTGTTCTCTCTTGTCCCGTCCACGCAATTTAACCCTTTGACATCAGTGTTATGCTGATGACAGACAACGCAGCTGTACGTTTTAGAGCTTGACTTAGATGCTGCTGTGCACAATTAAATATATATAATTTACCATCATGCACAGCACGTCAGAAAAGCCATTGAAGTATCTGGTTCAGTCCTACGCTTTTTTGGGGATTTTGGAAAAAGTCACTTGTGCTTTTATTACGTGACGCCTTGTTCACCTGCCTTCTTAGTAAATCCTCTCTATCTCGGCTCTGGCTGGTACAGAACATTGCTCCAGTGTTGGCTCCGTTGGCTCCCTATCAGTTATCGGAATTATTTTATAATTTCACTCAAAGCAAACTCTTAGCATAACATTATTAAGCCCCCTCTATGCTCACAGGAGTTGTTGTGCCCTTCTGGCATTTCCAAGGTCAAGACTGAAAACTACAGATTGGGATTTTGCTGTTGTTGCTCCTCGGCTCTGGAACAAACCATTCCCAAAAAGCATGTATACAACTGATTGCTTTTGTGTGTGTGTGTGTGTGTGTGTGTGTGTGTGTGTGTGTGTGGGGGGGGGGGACTTTCTCTTTATTTCATACATTTTATTTTGTGGGCCTTACACTTAATTCTGCCTGTGTTCATATATTGTCTTCGCCGTCTCCTTTTCCCTCTTTCCCCTTTTCTTCTTTCTGCCTTGCAAAGTGCACTATGAATTACGTTTGCTTGTTCATGCATCTTGTCTTTCCACTAATGAACATCTGAATCAGTAATAATCTGTTTACTGACATTACACCATGACTTTCTGCAGGGCCAAGCATCAGATGTTTTACACTATGCCATACGAGCGTACGTCATCGTAGCATACGGCAGAGGAACATTCACGCCTCCTATGCATGTGTTTGCACTCACGCTCACTCATTTGCATACATACATGCACACACACACACACACACACACTCGCCATGAAGGATGAGTTAGAGGCAGGTGGCTGAAATAACACTTTCCTCTTGTTTGTGTGTGTACGTGTATATCATATATATATATATATATATATATATATATATATATATATATATATAATACAGTCTGAAGGCAAACAGACAGGGCGGGAGAATGCAGTGGAAAGAAAACAAGGGATGAGAGCGGGATGGAGGAAAGGGGGCGTAGAATCTGGAGATAAAAGGTAGGGAGAGAGCAAATACAAAAAGAAACGGAGACAGAGAGACATGAAGAGGTTCGAGAGTCAGAAAAAATAACCAGGAGACAAAGAAAATAGGTCTGGGTTTCCACATCTGAAGCACACTTGGTGTGGACCCCCATGGCCGGCGAGGCCTGAAGAGGTGTTGATATGTGACATCTAACTGATGACCGTTGGACCCCTGAGCCGATGACCTCTCTACTGTGATGCTCTAAGGTCTCCTTCAAGAACCCAATTTGGGTCTGAACCTGCACCTGATGAAAGGAGAACGCCACCTAGCCACAATCATAAGGCAGACAGGAAGGACAATGATGGACTGCCGAGCAGAAGGCCTGACGATGGGCTGTCCTAAATATTATGAGGCCAAATGAAACACGCGTAGACCACTAGGATGCAAGCTGATTTATACATACTATAACATCTTTTTTAAACGAATAATTACATTTGAAAAATAAGCTCATTCGCTTTGTTGCCAAGAGTAAGATAGGAAGATCAATCAATGAAGCTGGAGCCAGGAGATAGTTAGCTTAGTTTAGCATGAAGCCGAGAATCTGGGGGAAACAGCTTCATAGCCTGATTGTGTCCAAAGGTTAAAAAACTGCCTTTTAAGATTCACAAATGAACATGTTATATATCGTTTGTTTAATCTGTACAAAACAAACTTCTTTTGGTCGGCCTGTATGCTAAGCTAACCTTCTTCTGAGCTGTACTGTAGCTTTATATTTAAGGGACAGACATAGAAAGTGGTCTCAATCTTCTCATCTATTTCCCAATGTGTCAAACCACTCCTTTAGAAAATGACTATCATGCATGTAAAATGATATTGCACACTTTGAAATAGCATGGGATTTTGAAGAATGAGTACTCCATTTTCAGCAATATAGCAATACATCATTGTTTCATTCAAATTGACTGCCTAAATGTTGTTACCCACAAACCACCAAATGGAAAATAATAAATCTAAACCATGATGGAAAATCCATTTCTCTGCTCATAATATGACTCCTACCTAATACTAAACTAAACTAATACTAATAACAAATACTCTCGTATACTCTCACTCATATCCATTATGTGTTTTAGCTGATAATCTGTTGACACTGTTCCCTTATGATAGAAGTTCTGGTGCTTTTCTAGTTTACCGTTTGTGTTTTTTAAATTGAGAAAAGTGTCTGAATAAAAGTCAGAGCCGTGTATTTTGACTCTCTCACTGTCACGGTGTTTGCACGGTTTCGCCATCATTTCTTCTCGTTCTCATATGTTGGGCGAGCTGAGACTTGCATGCACACTTTTTTTTCCCAAAGGAGTGCGCTCTTTTTGGGCTTTGCATGCAGCATATCTTCATATTGCTCATTTCCCAGTGAGTGTAACAGCTCACTAAGCAGGGTATCACCATGCAAATACGAGACGAGAGAAAGAAGACAACTGTGAAGCCCTGCGAGTGTGACACTGTGAGAGCGAGAAGAACTAACGGGACTGTTCAATTATTTATAAGCAGAGATTGTCTGTTTATCAAACTGACGCCTGGAGCGTCGGCCGTGATTAGACTCAAACAATGGTGGTCTTCTCTGAGCACTGCTGATGCAGCTTCTGAGACACATCCCAGATATGAATAAAACACTGACAACATCAAAAAAAAGGGCTGGGAGGTGTATCTCTGTGTAGATGCTCATCAGATTTGAATTTTGAGAAAAGTGTATACATATAATACTAAGAAAGATGCAATAGTAATAATATACTTCAATTCAATTTTGGCTTGAAATCTAACAGTGTTTTATTTCATTGTATATGATGTAATGCTATGTTGTACAGGATTCATTAACTATATATACTTTATCACACAACTATATTATAGTTTGTTGTAAATGCAATCTTTGTTTTATGCTCACGCTTCCTCCCAAGACCCAGCAGCCCCTCCGCCCTGAAAGAACAACAAGAGACAACACTGCCAAGACAAGTGCGCGATCCCTCACCGGCTTCCCACCCACACACAATCGTATTCTCCAGCAGGAACAGAGCATCAAGTGCATCCAATTGGAGTCCTTTCTCTGGCTACCTACTCCTTGTGTGTTTGAGCTTCTCATTGTATGTTTAAGTGCATCTTAAATTGACTTTTTATTTGCATTTCATTGTATTGTTTCTGTGTCTGGCATGTTATAACTGTCAAAAGAAAATGTTTCACATCATTATTTCTTGATGTAAATGTTGTATGTTTGGTTTGAGCTCCAACTCCTGAGTAAATACATATGGGTCTTTTTCACTTCCTAAATGTCTGACTTTCCTGCCACTAGTTTTCTTCCGCGTCATGCCGGTGCAGGTTCTGCACAACCAGCTGATGGGATCTCCTGTGCTGAGTGCAGCTTCCCACAGTTGCATGTGAACCAACATTGTCTTGAGCTGAAAAGAGGCTGACAGCTGCACGCCACTCTGTGGTCATATCAAAATCTTTATGAATGCACATTTAAATACCCTTCAAATGTTGGTTATAACCTCTCCCTCTTTGCAGCATTTTCGTGTTGTATTATTTTTTTACAGTTTTAATCCGTTCCGTGTGCAACTCTTTTCAACAGACCATAAATAATTGCCTGAGAAACGCTGCAAATCCAAACGAATAGCACGCAGTGTAAGGGGAGAGCTATCAAACCACAGGTTGACTCGTGGACTGAGGTGAAACAGGTTCCTGCAGAAAGGAGACGTTTTGTCGGAAAGGGGGAGCCAAGGTGAAGAAGTAAAAAAAGGAGATGGGCTCTGCAGGTAGTGAAAGATGGGTGGTCTGGCGAGAAAAGGAAGGGAAGGAGGAGATGTAATGGGGCAGGAGCCAGATGCTCCAGTTTCCTTGACAGAAATGGAGGTCAAGTGCAGCTTTATGTGAAGGTAACACAGGGAGAGAGACATAAAGACATAAAGAGAAAGATGGAGGGGAGGGAGGTATGATGACTTAAACTAGTGGTAAGGGACACGGAGTAGAAAGCCTGATCCCTCTAACGACAGCAAATGAGAGGAAAAGACGGCGCAGAGGAACACACAGTGTGGTGTATTCTCCAGGATGGATGGAGGAGGATAAAAGGCTCCATGAGGAGCCTAATAACATGCGTAAGTGATAGGGAGGGATAAAAATAAAAACATATGTTAACTTCGCAGGGAGGACAGATGGTAATGTGGTGGCTTGAGCTTACAAAGTGCACTAATGGAAAGGGAGAGTGTACGGGGAGAACGCATGATGATCTCAAATAGTACATCTGGGAGTGTAGGCCTCACCTATTTCAGGAGAAAGGGAAAGATGAATATATATTAGGAACACAGCTATTAGGCTGGGGTTTCCAGTTGAAAAATAGCCTTTGTGTGCGATTCACACTGGCTATCCTCTGAGGTAATGATTTTCTCTGAGCGGAATAGGCGCTAGACAAATGAGAAAGAAAACATGTCTCACACACCTTGCACGATGTGTTTGCATTAAGCTCAAAAGAAAAGTTGCAACAGGGCAGATTTTTATTTTTGTCGAGAGGAGAATGGAAATAACCGACAGCTGTCGGGAGGATAGAGAATATTACTGATGCAGCCAACATAATTGCCAAACAGAACTATGCACAGTGAACAAACAACAGACTTCAAAGTCAATAAACCCTCCATCACTCTGAGCCAAGTTCCATAAGCATGCAAGCTACACGGAGAGTGTCAACATGTTAACATACACAGAAGCAAATTAAGAAGAAATACTCTGAATCTGTCAAGTAGAAGTCAGATTTAAAGCTTTTAAATGAAAAGACAAATAACCAACAAAGTCTCTCAATATGTTCTGACTTCTCTACAATCAGCCCCAAGCCTATTGGTTCCTTCTATCTTTAAAAAAAAAGAAAATTATAAATATAAAAAACATTTATAAAAGATGTTAAGTAATTTCATAAAACAGCTGCACTGTAGTTTTAAGTAAAACTTTACTGAAAAAGGAGTACATAGTGTGGATTGAAATGCATGTAATATATATGTTTGTGGGATTTAATCAAAATAAACTTCAGTGCACATGTTTATCATGAGCAAACATGTCACTGGTGAGGCTCACTGATGTGTTTTTAATAGTTTTAATGCGTGCGCTCTGAGGGAAAGTGTGCGGTGATGATTCTTCATTAAAGGATGGAGCCAGCGCCGAGTGGGAGGAGTTAATTCTCCACAGGCTGCACCAGCTCTCTCTGATCTGAGTGCCTAAAGAAACAGGACATTTCTTGTTCTGCCAAGGTGCGTGTGTTTGTGTTCGTCCGTGAGCAAAGAGAGCGCGTTGCGATGTTAGACTGCATATAAGGAGGTACATAAAAAAAGAGCTACTCTCAACTCCCCTGAGGCGTGGTTTGTGTATGTGCGCGTACACATATATTTATGACCTGCATACAAATCTCTGTCTGGTAGCCCCATCTGCCCGCGTTGTTTAATATGCCAACCCGTCTCTGTCTGTTGACTGGTGTTGAGAGGCGACAAGGATGTAACACCGAGGCCTTCAGGCTTCTACTACAAAATGTTGTTTTGCTCAGGAGGCAGCCCTGAGGCGGTTCAATCAAGCATCATCATCGTCGGCTCTTCGTCTCCCATTCATTCCCCCTGCACTGGACTTAAGAGCTCTCCCGGCATCATTGCTCGTGGACATGGGATCATCTTAGCTACTCATTTACTTCAGGGTTTCACCGACAACGTTCTGATGTGATGTTCTGTCTGTGTAGGTAGAACATTTGTATTCAAACAAATACAGCATGCTGAATCAAACGTTTCCCACCAATACTCCCTAATTCAATAACTCAGCTTGAACTCAAATCCTGACGACTGAACCAAAACAGCAATTGAGTCCTCTTTTTTTTTCCTTTCTCAGATCCCCGTGCGATTTGAAAAAAGAAAAACTGAAGCACACATTTCGGCGTCATTTATGGCTTCCTGTGTCTTTCACCCCCAGCTGTGAAACGTTCGAGAGAAAGCCGACTTCGCCTGCATTTTGATCGGCACCTCCGCCGCGTAATTGGGGGGCTTCCTTGGAGCGCAGTGGCTTTAAAGGGCCGTCCCCGGTTATCAGTGCTAATGAGAAAATGAGTAGCATTACACTGCTATGTTCCAGAGCTGCAATGCAAGTGCAATGTGCCGTCTGTAAATAACACACAAAAGAGCGTAATAAAGATGAGTGTTTTCTGTCTGTGCCTGTGTGTGCTCGTCATCTTTTTGTTCTCTGTAGAACAAAATGCATTCGAGGGACCGGTATTCCAAGTATTTTAGAGTGCAAACATCGAGACGCTCACATTTATTCATCTGCCTTTGCAACAAAGAGAAACAATTAGATTTCTTTTTAAGGAGATTCACAGACTTATTTACTCTGCCGGCAAACCGAATAAGCAGCCCAGTATAAGCACCAGCCGTCTGGCACTTATTTCATTCTCACCAAAAATACTCCAACGCTTCGACTGGAGAGGGAACTGGGTGTCCTCATCTTTTGCCATATTTGAACAAAACGTAATTATACGGATTGTCGCCGATTTATCGGAGCCTTCATCTTTTCCCTCTTTCCCCCTGTTTTTTCATTGACAGGGCAGCTGGTTGCATTGTATCATCTCAATGTCTTGCCTCACCGCGTGTACAAACCTTTTTGGCAACTACAAGCAGCCCAGCCAGCCAAGAGAGGCTGTTGTCTGCTCCTTCCCAGTATCTATTAATATTTACCAGGCTATGAAACAGAGGCAGATGTCAACCATGAGGTAATTTCTTTGTGTCGCTCGGTGGTGAGCCCACTCTTAACAACATAATCCAGGCATCATATTTTTGGTCTTAAAACCAACTGTAGAATTGCGAGGGTTGGGGAGGGGGAGGGGGAGAGGGGCGCTCCCCACTTATTTGACTTCTTCAGAACTGGGAATGTCCTACACACTTGGGAGATTGTCGAATGTGTAGTTTTAAAAAAAGTTAATATGTATTTATACACTATCGAACAAGCAGTAACACAACCCACACACTCTAACATGGACACAACGTAACATCATGAAAAACAACAGTAATTAACATATATAATAACCCAACTACTTACACTAATTATTTAATAGATATTGTTATTCAAATGATACAAACTCAAACTAACAACAGCAACATTGCAGCTTTATTTATCAGATGACAAATAAAAGATTTAAGTCTAGGTTTAATGTAATACCAAAGTCTGTTCCACTTCACTAAAAACAATATTAGGCTCAATATTTAATTTCTGAATACCAAAATATGACCCATATCTTCTCGATATATTTTCATTGTTGTCAGGATGCTGTGCAACACAGACCTCTAAATGGTTCTAGATGTCCAGGATGATATAAGGCCACAGGGTTTGAAATATAAATGGGCAAAGATATCTTAAACAAATGATGTGTTGTAAGAATTATGTTCTAGAATGAATATCTACAGAATTTACACATGTGACAAGGGGGAATCAAGTCATTTAAAGTTGGGAGACTTCCATGAAGTCAAACCTTTTAAAAGCATGTTTGAAATCAAATCAGCAGAGGCTGAGATTCCCTGACCTTTACTTTCTAGTATTGGTCAACAAAACTGCTGGATCCTGCATTTCCCATGATGCATTCCCATAGTGCATTGCCATTAGTCTTCATTAGACCTCCCTGCCTCCAACATGTCCACTTCTTCCGCACCTCGTTTAAAATGCCCACTTTCTTCTAAAAATGTTCTCGAGCTTAAAGAATCTGTAGTTTCACCATGTTCAAAAATGTTGTGACTGATTTATCTAGTTGTTGGTTTGCAGCATGTCGCCCTTTTTTTATTCTGATAAATAAAATGTAGTATAATGAGAAGCAACTGAAAATGAATTATTATATAACCTAGTCACCCCTAACTGTAACAAATTAAAAAGGGAATAAGAAGACAACAAACTGTACAATTCTGCTGGGATTTCCCAACAACAAAGAGCTTCCAAAACCTTCTGCATGGATTTCCTCAGGGGGGGGGGGGGGGGGGCAAAGACGGATGCAGTTATTTTTCAGTCCGATGCTAATTTGGGTTTACACTGATTGAGCTGTCCATCGCACCACCGAGAGACCTCTGTGTGTGTGATCCACTGTGTGCCTGAGCACATGTCTAAAGCTTAGGGAGACACCGTCAGCGGCGCCGGTGATTCACCGGCCGGACAACATGACAGAGCTGTGCGAAGAGCCAGTGACAGAGCAGGATTACAGATGGGAGAGGGATCCTCCCCGTTCTGTCAACGACTAACAAGGAGATAACCGCTGAACAAGCTCGGTGATTCTGTCACCGGCTCGGTCCTCAGGTGCACGGCGGGGGAAGGCAGGCAAATTGAATGTAGAAATGAAAACAGGGATGAGTAATGAGACATGATGAGGAAGTGTTTTTGACTCCTGTCAGCAGTTCATCTTGTGTTGTTATATTAACGAAGGGAAAACAATTCACAAACTGACACTGTGGCATCTTGTTAGGGATGCGGAAGAATGGCAGTGGCTGTGAAATCCTCTCATGGAAAAGGGTACTTTATTAACCACATGATGACAACATACTGGAAATGGCAAATTCAGACAATTAATTGCACCATGTTATCGCAGTAAACCTAAAATAAGCAAAACACAGTCCTGTTTAATAGATATATTTACTCTCCATAATACAATGTTTGGTAACATTATGCTACCTATTGGCAGTTTGGCCTCACAGTGGCTAATAATCTCCATATCAAGTGTTAGCCCTGTGGGTCTTAGGTTGTGAACTCTCAGTAAGCTGGCAAGAGCAGCTTTGACCCTCGACCCCGAACCAGCAACCAGGCGGATCGAGTCCGAAGGGAGACGGTTGCCTGACAATGATCCCTCGCCCCGGGCTTTACGCTGTCACAACATACACACCAACACATTATGTTTACTTGAGTTCCCTATAAGCTAGTTCCATTGCACTAGTTTCTTTATAGCGGTAGGTCTGTTCAAAGGTAGCAATCCGCCTGCCAGCAACTCCAAAGCTCACTCGTTACAGTTTCAATGTTCATTTATTGCCATTTTAACACTCGGAAGATATGGATATTGAGATATTTATTTTATTTGTAATGTTTCCAGTCAGGATACTTTCTATTGCTCCTCTAAAAAAAGTTGACAAGAATCTGGCAGGGGAATTTTCGCTGTCTTATTTCCTGTTTGTTTGAATATACACGTACACAAACCAAAGGGTAAAAACAACACTTGTGTGCCAACGGTTGTGGCAGTTGGCAGACAACCAACGAAAACTCCAGGAAGAATTAGTCACGTGACTCCTTATTGAGAATATAGAGAATTACTGTTGTTGTGCTCAAGATTTTGTACAGATTAAACAAACCAGATAGAGAGTGTTAATTTGTAAAGGTCAGAGATGTTACTAGATGGACTTTGTTACCTTTGGCCAGAGCCAGGTTTCCTGGTGTTTCCAGTGTTTGTGCTAAGCTAAGCTAACCCGCTCCTGGCTGCAGCTTCATATTCACTGTACGGACATGAGAGTGGCATCAGTCTTTGTCATCTAACTCTGTGCCGGAAAGCACATTTGCGTATTATCCTAAATGTTGAAGTCTGTCGTACACATATAGAATGTAGACAATCTACAGGTAATATTTTTGATAGCCTAACAATTTCAACTGCAAAATGGTGGACATAAAGTGCATCATGCATACATTAAGGGTGTGAGACATGAGCAAACATTTAATGTGTTAGTTAGATTATGTGACTCAGATGTGATCTTGTGGTCCCTCTTGACACGGGCATCCTGTCCAGTGACACCACAGCAAGCCGCCTCCGATTTGTGAAACACGAGGTTAGACATCTTGAGATGCTCTCAATTTGCATTCATTTGTATCAACCACTATAACCACCAGCACAACTAATGACCATGTGCAACAGTTCCCAGCACTCTACATATCTTCTTCCCATTACAGATATGAGCAAACATAATCAATTGAACCACAGTAGAGTAAATAAACGTGAGCCGATACAAACTGCAGCTAATCAATATTATGGCCTTCAGGTGCAGCTCAAAATGAGTCTGATGAGGAATCAGAGTGTCATTCTGGGAAAAGCCATCTTAACAGGGGATGCACAGGCATGCACTCAATGTAACTTGAACATAAGAGTGGAGTCAGATGCTCTTTCCAGCCACATGGAAGGGCTCATATAATGATATATATAATATAATGATCCTAACATTTGACTAAATAATGAAGGGGGATATAGGTAAAACTAGATGAAAAGGGTTTCCTATAAGGAAATAGCATTTTGCTTTCTCAAAAAAGGGTCAGTGAGTTTCAGTTAAGATTGTACTCTTTATGCATGAGAGTCATTTAGCCTCTTAATGTTCTCATGCATTAGCCTAAACCCGCAATCGTGGCATTTGAACAGCTGTCCAACACAAATAACCGAATCAGTGGTCAGTCTCAGTGTGTGATGCAACAAAAAAACACACCAAAATAAAAACGCAGCAAACGTCGACTGAAAATGATGTGACCCTTTCCTCTGGGTCTAACAGTGGGCTGTTTTACATTTTTTTCCCAGCCCCTGGCAGTCCTCTCAGAGCAGCCGTCATGCGTTACACCCCCCCACCCCCATTAAAAGCCAGCCACTGCGTCTGTCTGCACCAAAACAACTCGCTGCTCAGAAGCTCCGTCTGAACAGACCAAATGGTGTAAATAAGCTGGATGCACCATGTGTCACATTTCACTACGCCTGTAGCTGCCCCATGCATGTCACAGATTACGCGCAGACACGTATACACCTTGAGTCTCCCCGAGGCATCAATTCGCACGCGGATTTTGGGGACCAACGGCGTCGAGCGTCGCAGAGGAATCGATGACATCATGTCTGTAGGGGGCAGATGTAGTTTTGTGAGCCGTGAAAACAGATGCTCGTCTGGCCTCATGTTGCAGAGTTTTGAGTATTTTATGTGAGAGGAGGGAGAGCGGGTGAATTGAGGGGACCGTGCCTGACACACACACTCAGACGCGCGCACACACACGCGCACGCACACACGCGCACACGTACAAGCTTGTGGCTACTACCTGTCCGTCTTTGAACAAATAGCCCTCATCCCTCCCCACACGCGCGCAATGGCGCACTGTGGTGAAAATAATCACAGTTTCCGCAATTTCTGGGCAGCTATAGTAGCAGTTTGGTGTGGACACATTTGGAGAGTATTCGACTCAGGGCATGGGAATTGTTGCAAAAACGCTTTATGTGTATTGAATATATATTGAAAATGCAGGTGCAGGCATGTGTGACACCACGTAGTGGAGACTGTGAGGCGAGCGTAACGGCATCACCACGGTGCTGATTTTCACCCCAGTCATATCCACAACAACGGGTTATACCAGGTGACAGTCAGGAGGAGGTTAGAAGGCTGAGTGAATGGAGAAAGTGAGAGGGGCTGGAAACATTGTGCTTTTGAGGTTTCAACTGATTCTTTTAAAGGCCGAACTTGAAGTTTGTCTTACCTCCACACTTGTCCCAACTGAAAGATGTGTATGACGGTCTGCCAGACCCAGACAGACAGACGACAGCACCTGTCTCTTTGCAGACTGGCAGTAGCTCTACGACTACTCAGCCCCTCCACGGAGCCCAGTCCGCCCCCAGTGTAATCCTGCACAAACCACCTGAAGCTCAGGATCTGGACCAGAACCGAGGGAACCAGAACGAAGAACAGGGTCAGGCCTGACCACAGGAATTCTTGCTTGTGGTAATAGTCGATGGCCAGCCACAAGTCGGTCCCCACGTCCCAGAAAAAGACCAGCAGTGCCAGGATGATCCACAAGCAGTCCAGCCAGAGGCGCTCCTCATGCGGTGGCCGCACCGCATCTCTCCCCTTCCCCTTCTCCCGGAGGTAATGCAGACAGGCGCTCCGGCAGCCCCAGTAGCACGACGAGGTGTTGCAGCAGTGGCATATGTGGAATGAGCTGCTGTTCTGAGTGTCGTCCTCTCCCGTCCCCACCACCTCGTCCAGGTTGTGCAGCTGGGCGAAACCGGCGACGACCCCGCGACCATCGGATTTCGCTGCCATCTTTCCCTATGATGTTCCCACCTCCTCCGGCTTCCGGGGTTCGTGACGACACTTCCCTGACACCTGTTTTGCACCCCAAATGTTGGAGCCATCTAAAAGCGTGGTGTCAGTGCTTCGCCGTCGCTCACTCTGTCCTCGGTTAGCGCACCGGTGGCGCCACGGACGCAGCACATCGTGCCTTGCTTTCCCTCTATTGCAGATATATGTCCTCCCACTAACAGTAATATAATCTACAAGTTCAAACTATTTCACGTGGAACTCGTGCATCCAACTGTGGTCGACCAGTTTGTACCTGTGTCAATCTCATTCCCTACTGCGCAGTTGTTTCCCCTCTCTGCCGCTCTCCTCCAGCTGCAAGCTGAGTGCCATGAGCAGACCGTCCCTCCACTGTGCCACCCCGACGTTATTCATCCCCCCACCTCTCTCTCTCTCTCTCTCTCTCTCTCACACACACACACACACACAAACACACACGCACACACACACGCACACGCACACACACAGCTCTCCCTCCCAGCGTGGTTGCCATCTAGTGTCTCGTTTGAAGCCCCCAAATATGCAGGAGAGGACTGAATTATGTAATGCAATATGCCTCATCGCCACTAAACGAAGTCTTAAATGTTATTTGAACATGTATATCAGTCGCAGTGACAGTGTGACACTTTTTGTAGGAAGGAACAAAAACACAAAAGCTCCTCTATACTGATGACAAAAAAAGGCATCCCACATGAGTGCATTGCTCTATACAGAGTTTATAGTGACCATGTGCTTTGTATTATGTCTCCTGGTACTATGATATACTTGTGAAATTATATTATATTTTGTAAAGAGCATATACCTACATGAAGAAACTAAAGATCTCTGAAAAAAAAATGGTTGCTAAAGCACTTTCAGCAGCAGTCAAGGCGTTGTGCATTTACTGAAAAGTGACGTTTCCCCCCCCCCCCCCCCTCCTGCATGCAAAGCGCCGGTGACAACGCGGTGATTAGACTGAGCTGCTATGCGGGGTCATGTCCAATGAGAGTGTGATTGGCTCATGTCCGCCCCCCCCCCCCCCCCCCCCCCCCCCCCCCTCCCCCCGCCCCCCGCTGATCTGATCCGCTCGCCCGTTTGGACGCAGGATCTCAACCGGAACTGTCCAGTGCTGAAGTAGTGCTGAACCAGTCTGTCTAGTCTTTAGAATATGGATATAAGAATTCTACTGGAAAGGGTTGTGTATGCTACTGAAGTGGAGATTATGAGAAAAATCCCCCATTAAACAAATAGACAAAGTAGTCAAATAAACACCTGAATGCGTATTATGGATGTTTTTTGTTCACACTAATCTGAAAGAAAATATGTTATGAAAGCAAAATATCCCCAAATCTCAATCTCAACAATTGGCTTGTCTCGCTAATCCCCTCAAGATATGTTTTAAGATAAATAAAAATACTCTTGAATACTGATTTTGTGCCTTGTATATATTTTCTTCCACAAAAAAGTATCCACGTCAAAACATCCTTCTAGTGTCAAACATTCATTCTGCACCATGAAACTTAAACATCCGAGAGAAGTCAACGAACGAACAAAACACATGTTTGAGCGGCGGGAGACCTTAATATGATCATCATGTTCACCTCTGCTGGTTTTGTGACTAATGACAAATCACATTGGAGAAAAATGTCAACACATTACAGAGAGGAGAAGCATGACCAGTTTGCAAGCTTGTCTCTCTCTCTGCCAGGGCGAGAGATGCCATTGGACCAGTGAGATGGAGCCCGAAGCTACATTAACTCACTCAATTATTTCTGATTGAGTTCATCGGACCAGGTCTTCTCTGGTTTCACACCAAAACACCCATATGTTTTCTCCCATTATGATATACCTTACAACAGCTATTTTCAACCACTACCAAATAGGCAGTAAATGGAAAAAAATACATTGTATCTGGTAATCTACAGAGCTAGGTGTTTATACATCTCAATGATTCCCACTCCAATGAACCCTACAATACACCAAGAACACTATTTGTGTAATTTATAGACCAATTACAATATATGTTGTTCTTCTCTTTAGTTATTATTGAAAACAATCAAAGGAATTACCATATTCCGCTCAAATGTGTTATATACCTTTAAAACTCCCTTGTCTTTGTGAATTGTTACCTTTTCAGGCGAGTTTAGGGAGAGGGAAGTCCTTTGTTTTGCAGGAAAAGCCACAGAGATGCTGCATGAAAAGAATCAGGTAAAGCCGTTCATCAAGGCCAGACATAACTTGGAAGAAATTCTTCAATGAATACACTTGTTTGAATGCAGACACGAGAGTGTGGTATCCCGTTTCATCTGAGTAGCCTTCATTCTTCATTCTTTCTTCTTGCTCAGGTACTTTAGGCCTACTGAATGCCTTTTGAGCAGGTCACTAGATGCACACTCAGCTTTAATATCCACAGGACACGGCAGGCGGTTTAATGCAACAAACATCTCGCAGCAATAATAATATAAATAATATCAAAACAGATCAGATGACATCACTTCAAATCATAATTCAAATTAACCAATTTGTCACAAGCTGCCTCACAGGGCAACAAAGAGACATTAGTCATTTAAAACAAAAACAAACAAACCACGGGCCTAACATGTGTGTGTGTGTGTGTGTGTGTGTGTGTGTGTGTGTGTGTGTGTGTGTGTGTGTGTGTGTGTGTGTGTGTGTGTGTGTGAGGCAGATGGAGTGGGTGAATATAAAAGCAGACTTTAAAAGAATACAAGGCGGGAGTAGAAAGAAAAAACTCAGAGGCCTCTCGAGGAAGAGATGAATAAATCAGATAGTGTGTATGTGTGTGCTTGTGTGCATGTGTGCGCGCATGTGCAATTTCCAAACAAGGAACCTGCAGAGGGAATAGTATTACTTTCTACTCAGCTGTACTTCTAATGTAAATGCTGCATCCTGTGAGCGAAGTGCTCAGGTGGAGCAAATCAATGATGCATTGTGGGCAAGGCTATTTTATGTTGTGTGCTTCAGAGGTGTGACTGTGTAATCAATACAGGTAGCAATGAGAAGCCGACGGCACATCTTTGTGTGAGTGTTCCTGCTGCATGAGGCTTGTTTATATAGGTCACTATAGACACAGTACAAAATACAGACTGTAGTCACAGTACAAAATAATGTAAAGTATAAAACAAGGAATGTTGTTTATTTGTACAAGCTTCCATGTTGGTGGATTTTTTTTTACTGAAATCTACATGAGATAACTTGAGGTTTAAAAAAGAGGGAGATTTTCTGCCTTCCTAAACTGTAGAGGCGTTTAAAAGAGGGTCAGCGATGCTGTACTAAATAATATTCATCAGGTTAGCGTGCATGTCCAATCTCATCAGGATGCCCAAATTGACAGTGACAGTGTGCCTAAAAGTGATGTCTGTTCTTCTGCACGAAAGGTATAATAAACCACGGGTGCTTTTCAAGAAGAAAGAAAAGGCAGACCAAAAAAAAAGAAAAGAAAAGAAAAAATACAACAACTCTTAAAACACATTAAATGTGATGGTGAGGGTGTGAGGTGATTACTGTGGCTGTAAATGTCGCAATGCAAAAGTATTTCATGTGTCATCGACATGACTGAACAAACCTGGACAAGCAATGATTTAAATGTATTAAAAAAAGAATAAAAGAAAGAGGAAGTAATGCCAGAAGTGTACGAGAGATTGTTCTTGGTCTCGAGACCATTTTCACTCGATCTTGTCTCCGTCTCAGACAAAGAGGCTTTTATTTCAAGACCGGTCAAGATCAAAACCACTGGACATTTCATTAAATTACATGTGCAATGCCTGAATCATTTCTAAACATCATGTCTCGAAAACAGAGGAAAGTTCCGAGACATACAATTCATCTCTGCTTTTCATTATTACATCAAGACACTTCTCATGGAACACGTATACAGGGACACATACAGTATATGTATATGGGAATTAAAGAGCTGAATTAAGAGGAATCTTCCTTTGATTTCTGCCATTTGTTTTATTTTGTATGGGATTGTGGATCTTTCAGATCAATTTAAGGAGTGTCCTTTGGTACTATTAATTTCATAAACCTGACGAGATTAAAAAATACCATTCCCAAGCTCTCAGCGGCAATATGGCTGTTGTTAGTGCTCTTAGTGAAGAAATAAAGACATTTCTCACAGAGTTTACACTCATTTTGGTTTTAGCACCAACGTTCAAGTTATCGTTCTCCAGCCATGACAGACTGCAGTGATTCACTTGACGTACCCAACATAACAACAACAACAACACCAAGACCAAACACCAAGCAAACCATTCAGAACAGAAGGTTGGATGAGACGTTGTCTTTTGAAGAAACTGAACGCAAAGCTCGGGTGAGTAATGGTGGAGGTGTGTGGGCACAAACTGTCAACATTTTGCGGGATGATGTTCCAAAATGCTCAGAGCTCAGAGCATTTACATTTGGAGAGCGAGAGATAACAACTTAATCACAGTTTGACAGCTACTGGTTGTAATTACTCATCCGATGTACTTTTAATGGAAGATGTAGTTTTGTGTTTGACATGTTCATTCATATTTCTCCCTGACATCCTCCGAGGCACGGTGAGCAAAAAGCATTTTGTGTTAACTCTTTAAACATTTAGCTGCTGAGATAAAAGTGATACCATTTCTATATCGCAAAACCCCTTTTACAACAGCATGTTAAAGTAAATCATCTCCTTCTGCACCAACGCATTTGTCAAAGCATCCTGTTAAATAAAACAGAGGTTTCTTTTGTATCCTGCGTCGGGCCGTAAACTGAATATTTGCTTTGAAAGCATTTTTTTAATCTTCTTTAAAAAAAATAAAAAATGTCAAAAGCAACAGCAAAGCATCTTTTCCTCAGAGGAAGGGCAGTTATTTGGTTTGTAAAGCAACACCAGGTTTCACATTAAATTAATCCCTGGCATCTGTGCATGCGTTCTCTGTGATGATGACTAGAAAAGCAGAGAGCAAACCATCTATTGTGAAGCCCAGACAGACTGCAACTGAAGCAAATACTGAGCTGATTTACAATACATCACACACACATCACACACACACACACACACACACACACACACACACAGACACACGCACACATACATACACACATAAACCCACACTGCCCTGACAAAGATGTGTATGAAACAAACAGGCCCATCTGCTCTTCTTCTTCTTCTTCTTCTTCTTCTTCTTCTTCTTCTTCTTCTTCTTGTTCTTCTTCGTCTTCTTCTTCTTCTTCTTCTTCTTCTTCTTCTTCTTCTTCACTCGCCAAAAGTGTTCACAACCGAGGCCCATAATATTTTATATATTTTTTTCTATGAGCGTGCAGATGCTTTCTATTAATCCACATTAATCCAGACTTAAGTTTGACGCAGAGAAGTTTACTAGCTTGGCATGGAGTCTAGTTGATGGAGCACGCCGTCTAGCTGTTAGGACCCTCCATGATTCAATAGCCCTCTGATGTGTCTCCCGCTCCATTGAAAGAGTTCACATCACCGCGCTCAGATAAAGGGTGGAAAACTAAGACGATCAACAGATCTACTGAGTTATATGCAGGAAGAGCCGCCTTCTCTATGAGAGCAAACCACTTTTGGAGCTAAGTACCAAGATATATATGAGAGAGCTGTAGCATTACTTATTTTTTAAATCCAAGATGAAATCAGGGCTAAAATCAAGCCAAACATGTATCATTCAGGGGTGAGCTGACACTGGACTTGTTTCATTGGACTTACTTTATCCCGTCAAAGAAAACGTTCAATGGCCCCACCTAGTGTCCCTGTGTGATACTGTGAAGTGTTTCATTGAGCAGGGGGAAGAACAGACGATATGAGGATTACTCTTAAAAATACAAGCAGCCTGACACGTATGCATTGTGCCATGGAGGAAATCTGTTGTCTGGGTTTTAATTTATTTTGATGACACATCTTTCGTAAAAAATATCTCCTTAAACTGAAGTACTGCTAGTAGAGTTTTATTTTTAAACTATTTAACGTACAGTTTTGAAGGTAATTCCATAAACAGTCTTTGGTAAATTCATTTTTGATTTGACTTAATCCGGATGAATGAGACGAACCAACATGTTTTACATACATTTATATCTCATCTCCTACTTATGTTGTGTCCATTGAGTCTCTCTAGTCGACGTTATGAACACACACACTGTAACGATAATAATGAAGTCTTTTTTTAATGTGTTAGAACAATTTGGGAACGTGCGACGCGAAATTGTCCTGACGGACGCAATTGTCTCGGCTCACTTGTTTCCAGTCGGCTTGTTTATGTGAGCGTACCAGTCTCGCCCAACAACAAATAGAAGGAAACGATAAGCAGGTAACTGTACGACAACTCGTGTTAGCGTCAATGAAAAAGGTTTATTTGGCTCTGTACGTTTACACTGCGACGTTAACATTTAGACGTAACATATTAAATTAACGGACATTTCACACGGTCTGTCACGGTTAGCTTGCTAGCCGACGTTAGCCCCTTCATTTCCTGAATCAAGGCAACTTGAGCGAAGCTGCAGCTGAACTTTTATTGGTTTAACATTAATTGACATCGCTTTATTTGATATGTTTTTTAAAAAAAGAGCTCAGCCGGACTTGGGTTGTTATGTCAGAGCAAAAACCCACACCCTCAATCCTTTCTTTCCCTCTGTGTCTCTTTGCTGTCTTTTCTTCAGGTCGGGTCATGGAGTTTGCAGAGTTGATAAAGACACCCAGGGTGGACGGGGTCATCCTCCATCGGCCTTTCATGCCCACTGTGGAGGGGACCCTGTGCTTGACTGGTCACCACCTGATTCTCTCCTCCAGACAGGACAACGCCGAGGAGCTGTGGCTGCTTCACTCAAACATCGACTCCATAGAGAAAAGGTGATGATGAGCTTCTCGCTGGCTGATGTGAGGATTCACATGAAAAGGGGGATGTTGCACATAGGAGAGGAAACGCAGTGAGAGTAGAGTTGTGGTTGTCGGCGGTGACACCGGTCTCTGCACCAGATTGAAGCATTTCACTGCTGTATTTCTTCTTCTTTTTTTTTTTTGCTTACGCTGTACTGTTCCAGTGGAGAGAGGATCTGAAACTAGGACAGGAAGTTTGAGTCAGTCTGTGGGCTGTCACTGCAGCGTTTTCTTCATTTTGTGTAGTTGAGAAGGTTTCGGTAGTGATTAACAGCATTGAGTATTTAATATTGGCTATAAAAAAAACTTGTGTATTCACATGAATGCACTGTCCCCCTAGGAGCAATTGCTGGCGACCAACTCTTGCTCTGAGGCGTGTGCCTCGACCAAATGCAGGCAGGAGTTTTCCTAATGGCGAACGTGAATGGGTTTTAGTACGGGGAATCTCAGAGTGCCAGGAAGAAACCCAAAATGAGGAGAACATGCGACGCAGGGTTATTCTGTCATTTTTATTTGGATTCTTTTAAGCTCACCTGTCTCCGAACTTCCCCTTCAGATTTGTGGGCTCCCTGGGAAGCATCATAGTCAAATGCAAAGACCTGAGGGTGATCCAGCTCGACATTCCTGGCATGGAGGAGTGTTTCAACATTGCCAGCTCTGTTGAGGTAAAACAAAACCCCAAAAAATAATGTTCACTTTTACTATCTGAAAGATTGTCCTATTTTAAATGTCAAATGAGACTCTACATTAACTAATACATATATATATTTTTTTACTTTCAAGGCTCTGTCCACGCTTGACATACTCTCCCTGATGTATCCTTTCTTCTACCGGCCCATGTTTGAAGTCATAGAAGATGGCTGGAATTCATTTCTTCCAGAGGATGCCTTTAAAGATTTGGAGACCATGGTATGGACAGGATAAGTGATCAACAAATGTTTGTACTTAACATTCTCCCAGCCCTCTGTTGTACAAGCTTAACACCTTTCTTTTAACCCTTCACCATCTCTTTTATCAGACCGATGAATGGAGACTGAGTGATGTCAACAAGGACTGCACTGTATGTCCATCATACCCCCCTTTAGTGGCAGTGCCCAAAGATGTCGATGATGACACACTAAGGAAAGTAGCCACCTTCCGTCACAGTGGCCGTTTTCCAGTACTTAGCTACTACCACAAGAAGAATGGCATGGTGAGTTTAAATCATTCTGTCGGTCCTCTGCTGCAAAGTATTCTTTTGGGATATACTGTCTGTTTGTAGGCAGGCGTGGGTTTCGTTTGAATGAAATGAAATGTTAGAAAATTACCTCAACTTTCAGGTGATGATGCGAGCAGGGCAGCCTCTGACGGGCACCAATGGGCGACGCTGTAAGGAAGACGAGAAGCTGATCAATGCCACACTGCGACCAGGAAAACGTGGCTACATCATCGACACTCGCACCATCAATCTTGCCCAGCAGGCCAAAGCTCGAGGTGGAGGGTTCGAGTCTGAGGCTAACTACCCCCAATGGAGGAGGATTCACAAGGCAATCGAAAGGTGAGTGGTCAGTAAGGGCTACGTTGAATCCATAAAGTAATAATGTTGGTGGTGTGTTCGACAAGGCACCGACACTATGTGTTTTTCAACATTCATATGACTGATATTTATACTCTCTCTATATTAATTAGTGAATTAATAAGAATTGTGAATCGTGATGATTTCAAATGTCATTTCCAGGTCTAACATCCTCCAGGAGAGCCTGATAAAACTGGTAGAGGCATGCAACGACCAGTCCCACAGTATGGACCGCTGGTTAAGCAAGCTCGAGGCTTCCAACTGGCAGACTCATGTCAAGGAGATCCTCACCACCGCCTGCTTGGCTGCCCAGTGTATCGACAGGTCAGGGAACGATTGATTTCCTTGTAATACTAATCCTGGGCCAGTACAGCAATATGCAGTACGTGTTTCTGCTCTAAACATGCTGAACTGAGAACGTCCCAGTGTTCAGTTTTGAATCTGTGTACAGTAGAGTAGCAGGAAGCAATGACAAACTGTCATTGTGTGTGTTGGTCTCAGGGAGGGAGCGTCGGTCCTCGTTCACGGCACAGAGGGGACAGATTCCACCCTGCAGGTGACCTCCTTGGCTCAGATCATCCTTGATCCGGCCTGCAGGACCATCAGAGGCTTCCAAGGCCTGGTGGAGCGAGAGTGGCTCCAGGTAAAGTTATCTGACCTTTTGAAGCACTGCCAAAGTCGTTTTCAGGACCTGGAAATTAGATACACTCTGTTTGTATTTTCAGTTTAGTATTTATACAAGCAGGTTCCAGAAATGTTCATCACGTCACATAAGCTGGTGTTAAACCTTTCCGTGCAGTATATCCCGGTCCCATAATCAAGATGGACATGGTCTTTGCATTCTTCCTCATGACCCCGCTCACCTCTTTGACCATCTGTCTCAGGCGGGTCACCCGTTCCACCACCGCTGCGCCCAGTCGGCCTTCTCCAACAGCAAGCCTCGTCAAGAGGCTCCCGTCTTCCTTCTCTTCTTGGACTGTGTGTGGCAGATCCTTCGCCAGTTTCCATGTTCCTTTGAATTCAGCGAGAGCTTCCTGGTGCTGGTCTTTGATCACGCCTATGCTTCTCAGTTTGGCACCTTCCTGGGCAACAGTACAGCTGAGAGGTGAGTCTGAAGTCTGTTGTGGTTGGTCTACCAGCTTATGTCCGCCATATGCTTCTTTTGCTCATAAATAATCTAATGCAATCAGATACAATATGCAGGGTTTATACAACTTTTTACAGATTGTCCTATTCATGACATTGATGTAAGGATGCAACAAATATGTCATGACGCGTTTCCTTCACATTGCGTTGTGATTTTCCTTGTTCATCCAGGGACGTGTCATTGTGTGTATAGGCAACCACTGTTCTTAGTGGTTAACCATTGGTGAACACCCTCTCACCCTTTTCATAGAGCCAAACTGTCTTTGCCTGAGAAGACTGTGTCCCTTTGGTCGTGGGTGAACCGGCCCCAAGAACTGGAGCGTCTGACCAACCCACTCTACGAGGCCAACAGCCTTGTGATCTGGCCCTCTGTGGCCCCTCAGAGCCTGCTGCTGTGGGAAGGTAAACACAAAAAACATGCAGTGACTGAGAAAAGAGGCGACCTCACAGGTTCTGGCTTTTCAGAGAGAAGGAAGTGTGAGTCCAATACATTAGTAATACCTGAGAGAGTAGGCCACACCACTGATAGTCTTGTTTAATACAGATAAGTAGTAAGACTGGTCCCGTGACATTGTGGGATTGACTTATGCTGTTTGTTTAAGCTTAGGCTAGGCCTGAAACCAAGCATGTCTTAGTTAACAGATGAAACCCATGCCGAGTGCCTGCAACTATTGTTACAGGGTGTGTGTTGATCGTTAATTGAGAGAGTTGGATAATAATGAATGGGAAGCCGGGGTAAAAACAATGAATGGAGGCCAGTCTGTATGCCGGCTAACTACTTTTTTTTCTTCTTTTTTTGGCATTGTTATAGTTAGGCCATAGACTGAAAGTCTTTTAATATTAATGTCCTGAAAAAGGATTACTAGAAAAAAGAGGAACCCTGCGTTAGCGATGCTTGGAAAAAACGCTGTAATATCTAAACTCTCATAAATTGTTCAACTTCTCATCCCTTATTAGATTTGTGCTCCGACAGACATTTTGTAATCCCACCAGAAGGGGGCGCCATTGATTTCACCATTTGCCCTGCTATTGAACTGAGTGACCCTGTGAGCCACTAGAAATACCGCAGTATTTAATAAACCCTGTTCTATGGAGAGGTCAAATGATGTTCACCCCCTTTTGGCTTTCAGCATCTTTACATTTTTGACATTGCTCAGATTGCTTCGCAGGCATCGGGATGATGTGTTTTGGCTTGCTCGTGTGTCTTAATATAGGTTGTGTTTCCGGTGACATCTGAGCACATGTGACGGTTTACTACTAGCTACCAGTCATATGCAAGCTTATATACTTTGGCACACTTTTCCTGCTTGTCTGTAGCAATCTTTTATAGTTAATTTATTTGTTTACGCTGTACATTTTTTAAAAATCAAAATTCTGCCTTCTGTTTAACCTGAAATGAACTAGCAGTGAAGCAGTTTCATCTTTTTGTGCCCTTGAAGAAACTTAACTTCCGTTTTTTGTTTTTTTGTCATTTATAGTCATTAGGAATCAAGTATTACATGGAATTAATAAGATGCCACCTTAAGTATTTCAATACATTGTCCAACATTTCACACATTCTGGGACCTTTTAAATGTAACAAACAATTCTCAAGGAGCTTGGCCTGGATTGCGGGAGGGCTTTTCTCATCAAACACATAATGATGGGGATACACAATTATTTTCTCTTTTGACATTGTTTAAATTAGTAGGACTGAGTTGACTTCAATAATTGGGAGTCCAGTTTTTTTTGTTTTGTTTTTATTATTAAAAAAAAAAGTCCCAGCTATTCTGTTAGAAATTGCTGAATCTCCAATCAACGCCATTCATAAAGAACAGTGGGGGAAGGGGCTTTAGACAGATGAGGTGTCATTAGGTTCAGGCGAACCTCTCTGAGGGGCCCCCTTCCTGCCTAAAGCCTCAGAGCCACTCCCTCATTCTATATGAACTATGAGAACTACTGAAGCATGTGAAATGCAACAGACATCCTGCTTATGCAAACCCTTTCACAGTGAATGGCGCATACTCCCGGGCCAACTTAAAAGACCCCTTTAGCTCCGACTGCTAACACTAACGGGGACCGATGGTGCTCTTCATGGCTTAATGGAACAACAATCGCACATACTATTTCTGAGGGTAGCGGTGGGTGTGTCCATGTCGAGCAGGGCTTTATGAATCTTAACCTGCGTGTAATTGAGTAGCTTTGCCACGCCCGCTCTCATAATAACCGACGAGTCACCTCCACGCTGTGGTGAACATTCCAGTCACACGGCAGATGTGTGTAGTCACACTCGTGTTTCCAGTTTCAGTCCCACAAGTTCCTCTACCAAAGTCCCCCACCCTCCGCCATCGAGACCAGTGGAAGAAAGGAAGGTTTCACACTCGCTTCACACAGTCCGTGGTGTTCTCTTCAACACTATTCAGTGACAGTCTGCCTCAAGAAGGTTTATTTGTGTTTCTTACGCTCACTGCCGACATGCTAAAGTGTGACGGTGAACGTGGGGGTCGGCTGTAGCTCATGGGGGGGTGGGGGGGGTATTAAATGTTATACCTACTTAAATCAGCCAACTGTAGATTCATAGTTTTGTTGGGGCATGAAAGGAAGATGAGAAACCAGTGTGCCGGTTTTGTTCTTTACTCACAGTGCTCTCTCTTCTATTACAGGAGTCTTCCTGCGTTGGAACCGCTCCTCCAAGTGTTTGGACGAGGCCTACGAGGAAATGGTACATATAATCGAATACAACAAGGAGCTTCAGAACAAGGTTAACAGCCTGCGCAGGCAGCTGGCCCAGCTGGAAACTGAAGATCCTCTGCTGCAGACGCTTGAGTGAGAGTGAGAGAGCGAGTGTGAGAGCTGTGAAAGGAAGCAAGATGGAAGAAAGAGGTAAAATAAATGTGAAATTATAACAAAAAACATTAAGGAATCAATGTCCCAGCTTTAGGCTTTTGTTAGTTTCTTCTCTGATTGTTGAGAACATATAATTCAAACTGTTTTAATGATTTTCCTTTTTTGCATGATCGATGACACATTTTGGTTTTCCCTCACAGATAAAAAATTAAGTGGAAATGCACGAAACCCAGACCAACTTCAAAATCAATCACTCCATTTGATTTTCCATTCATCCAGTTATCTGTCGCACCGTTTATGCAACTGAATGGGCTTCAAGAGTGCCTTGATTCATGAAAAAACATTTGAAGTAAAAAAAAATGTAAAAAACCTGTAGCTTAAATTCTGCTCTGGCAGCCGGCTCATCAAACCTCCGCATCTTCCACTCGCTGACACGCATCTGAACATTTGTGTGAAAAGTCCATTTCCTCTACATGTGTTTTAATAGAGCCCTCCTTATTGTTGGGCATTGATCTCGTGCAGGAGGGAATATACGGCAGAGTTCCGCTTTTCACCAAAACATCCTGCTGAATGTATATATGCCACTGAGGCACTGCAGAGTAACTATGGCAACATATAGGGTGATATAAGGCATCATGTGACTTTGCCGCACAATGAGATGATCTAATAAGCGTGGGTTTGGTCATCACCCTCTGTGCTGTGCAATGAAAAGGCTTTTTTATCAACTAAATATCGTGTATGTTTTTCTGATCATTACTTGGCATTCCATTAAGGAGCACAGCTGGAGGTCCTCCACACACAACCTTATACGTCTTAGCTTGCCTGGTTATGTGTTTTTTCTTCCCCGCCCCCAATCTCATTAAGCATAATAAAAATGGAGTGTGATCCAGAATTGGCCATGTTCACACAGAGGCCTGCTTACGAAGTGAAAACATTATATTTATGTGAGATATTTCTTTAAAGACCGATTTATATTTTGGTCATTTAAAGTCATGCGATAATTGTTGATAAAGTGTTCGAGCATATTATTAAACGAAATGCATATATCTGCTGTTTTCTAGTTTAAGATCCAAAACTGATGCACTTTGTGTGAAAGGCATTACACAATATCGGAAAGATACGATGAGAATTCTTGTAGCGTACTTTTTGTGGTCAGTACTTACCAGCTGTCGCCATATTAGACAATAAGACGTAACTTTAAATGTTAAAACAAGCCAATGCAACGACAAACAAACTCAAGCTATTAGACTACAAATGACACACTGTTGTTTCCTCCATTGCACTCCTTAGAGAAGCAGATAAACCGGAAAAGTCTGCTGGCGGTGGCATTCCACGTGCGAAGGTAGTTTCCAATCCCATAATACTATTGAGAAAGCGATATGCTGCACTTTAAATATAAATATATATGGCAGTGATGGGGTTAAATTAAATCCACAGGGGTCTTTCATGTTTGTTTGTTTTGCCAGTAAGAATTAGCATTTTCTTGACTTGTGTCCATGTCATCTTGATACATTTAATCCTTTTTGCTTCAAAAGGATTTGATAAACACTATACTGAACTGATCCCAGCCACTACATTAAAATGCTTTATAAAGGGAAAGTTGTTTATAGCTGCACTATTTTCCTTTTGCCAAAAAAATAACAACAGACACTGTACCTACCGTTGCTTTGTGTGTGTGTGCATGAATGGAATAATGGATTATATCAAGATAATGGTTTGATTTACATTGCAAATTCCCTATGCTTGCATTATGCTTAATGTTATCCCTTAAAATGATGTTGCGTTGTTAAAGTCAAGAACTCTATGGTGTTTGTGCAATGCCTCACTGCGAGATCATAATTCAAAATGTACTTTTATCTACTTTTATCACTGTCTCTGTAAAATTATATTATTGTTGAAAAGATTAAATGTTGTTGTTTTTTTAAGTTTCAAGCCATTAAAAATTATAGCACCAAAGATTTTCGGTGCCAAATTATTTTAATGAGTTTTTTTTTTTATCTCAGACCAAGATTTTAGTAATAAGCAGTTTAATTATTTTTCAGTCTAACCATACTTGATTAACTTTGCTTGTATTAGTTTTATAGTACTCAAATTACTTGTTTTGATGCAGTGTCGTCGCTCTCAGTAACACAAGTTTTAGTCCCAGCATGCACCTGTTCTTATGGAACAGTCAAAGTAAACATAGTAGAGTGTTTAGCAGCTCATAAATTAGATAATGCTGAAACATTCATCATAACAACTCGATAAGGTGATAATATGTCAGTTTTTCATCTGCGTCCGAGTCGCCAACAAAAATCAAGTATTCCAAAAACTAAAATATTGATATTATGTTAATGCTACACATATGATAATACATTGTGTAAATAATCCACAGGCTTTAATATCATTAGATTATTGTATTATTATTTCCTTCGAATTGTTCATAGATATCGCAATAATATAGATAATGCATGCTTTATAAAGCATTGGGATTTATTGTTTTTTTCTTTCAAAACAACAACCACTATATCAGGTTTACATATATAATGTCTGTAATGACATGTAATGTCTCTCTTCATTCCCCGGTGACGAAGGAGCATGTTTTGCACTGGCAGTTGACACACAAATCAAATGTCCCATACCGTCCCCATCGTGGCTTAGAATTAGTAAACAGCAGGCCAGACAGCTTTCTAAAAATGTTGCTAACGCTGTGACGAAGTGGTCATCTGACGAGGCGACCGGGGAATAAATAGCCAGGGATCAGGTGCTTCACGGAGGCGTCCGATGGCAGCCGGTGTTTCTCTGTCCATCGTTGGCTTGGGTCAGTCACAACTCTGAACTCGTTGGTCAAATGTAAATAGTCTTTTTGTCTTTTGCTGCCCAGATGTTCTCAGCTGGGGGTTAGACGCTGCTTCACCATTATGCCAAGAATATAATCATGTCATCTCACAGTCACCTGATGTCAATTTCCTGGAGAACTTATTATGTCAACGTGATTTTTCAGCAAAAGTGCATCAGTTTACAGATTAACTTGTTTTCCTCGAGGTGATGAAGGGCGCGGGGGTGGTGGGTGTGTTCCACCACTCACATGCCAGCGCGGATCGTAAGACCACCCATTGCGACCTCTTTAGCCCTCCTCTATCTACTGTAAACAATCCTCAAAGTCAAATGGACTGTGTGTACACGTCACACTTTTGCCTTGATAAACAAGAATGGATTTAGTTTCATTTAAACCGAGGAGCCCCCCCCCCCCCCCCCTTATTTATCCTCTGAGGTTACAAGCAGCCACAATGATTCAGTGTGCTTTTACAAACAATTTAGTTCGCTCATCATTGTTATATCACAAGGATGCATGAGGTGTTTCCTTTGTTTTGCTTCATGTGTCGTCCAGCTCACGTTTAAATTACTCATTGACTTGTATGTCTGTATATAGACACGTGAGATCATTATTGTTTTTCATTCTACAGTGAAGAAATTACGTTTTATGTTTGGGATGCATTTTACGGCTGCATTATGTTGCATTTAACTGCTGTAGTTGTTTACGGTTGTGCTAACTGTAACTCCTTTATATACTGTTGGGTAGTTTAATCCACAGCAATACATCATATTTTTGTAGCGGCTCTGTCCTGTGAGAACAAAAGCAGCCATGTTTTCAGGTTTATGACGATGCATTTTATAGCTATTTCAGGAGGGTAATAATTAAGAAGTATACAGGAGCATTTTTCCTCGCCCATAAAGGAACACTTATTCTTTCAGATTACCAGAACAAATTCGAAATCTTTGTTTTCACTGGTGTGGACATTTGTTATCTGAAAAGTAAACAAAGCTGTCAGACAAAGGTTTACGAAAAAGGACAATATTTACCTTTGAGATTAGACAAGAAGTATAACGTTGCATAAGATGGAAATACTATAAAGTCATACAAGTAAAGTAGCTCAAATACTTGACGCCGGCTCTTGAGAAGGCTTCTGTTGCACTTTGTTGAGATGTTGCCACATAGTAGACTCACTGCATCACTTCAGAGGATACCACATATCACAGCCTGGGCTTTTTACAGCACATATAAAGGTTAAATAATGACTGTAAAGTGTCTTTTAATGTCATCAATGTGTCATCATCATAAGCTCTGACTGTGTGGGCAAATGTTAAAACCCACAGCACTTTTGGATCTGGGTGCTTTTAGCACCTCAAAGTTGTCAGCCATCCAGTAGATACTTGAAGAAATATATTTCATATTCTTGTTGTTTCAGCTAAGATTTCTATAAACACAACCATATGTTGGAATACCATAGTTTTAGTCACATTTTAAACAAATATTGACTAAAAATATATCCCGTACTGTAGTGTTTTAATTGACGAATAAACCCACAGAAAAATATTCGCTTCATTGTTTGTTTTTTTAAGCAACATGCAACAAGTGAATATTTGCTGGTTTTCTTATTTGTAAAAAAGCAATTTTCCACTTAGTGTTTTACCAGAAATGTGCTTATACGTTTCGTGGAAATAAGTCCGCATCACACAAAGAAAAAGAAGGGGAAAAAAAGACTCATCGACTAAATTACCACTAATTAATACCGAACAATGTCCTGGAGGAGAATTCGGTGTTTTGGAGACGTCACGTCTGAAACCCGGAGCCCTGACTCGGGTGAGGGCGGGGGGGGGGGGGGGGGGCGTGGTCTGCTGAGGGAGGACCGCACCTCCGACAGCCCACCAATCGTAGAGAAAGCCGGTTTCCCCTCAAGCACAGATGGCCGCTGATATATAGCTCCGAGGCGAAAGCTGATGCAACACCAACCGAGATAACACAAGCAGCATCACTGGAGCTCGAAGCCGGAAGCGGCATCTTATTCTCACCGCCGCACGTCAGACACGAGTTACCGACTGCTTTCAGGCCTGAAGATTAACCGGTGAGTAAACCCTCCCGTTACGTGTCCTGTATTAGTCCGGTTAGATTTTAAATCATCTTAACGTGATGTATCACTATATCAAATCATGTATTTCATTTGTCTATATACCGCGATCGCGTGCTGCCTTAATTAAATATGTTTCTCCTCCGTATAATTGAAGTGTTTTGTTGGCCCAAGCAAATATTGCTTCCTGATTCTATTAGTACCCGACTGCTGACGTGTGGGGCTCGGGCCGTGTGCCAGGAGACCCTCCACGACGGTTATCATGTGTCCGGACCGCGTCTCGCATATCCACATTTTAAAGATGGGTTGCATCTCAAACAGTGGGGGTTGTCCCCCATTCAAAAGGCTCCGTAGGATACTCATCGTCCACGTGGAAAAAGGAGACCAGCAACCCTCCTGTTAAGGAACTATAAGTGCAGAGGCGGGCCAGAGGGGGTCACCTCAGAGACCCCTTTTTACGCGACGGCTTACGTGCACGTAACGCATTGTTGGCACAACAGTGGATTGCACGTGCTATCAGAGGGTCAGTGCCACCTGCAAGGTGGCGATTTTCATTATTTATTATTATTATTATTATTATTATTATATTTTTGTTGTTGTTGTTGTTGCGCAAAATAGTCTGAAACATTAAGTGTTGCTGTCGATGCCTCCATTTATGATCTTCCTTATTTTAAAAAGACCGTTGTACATATTGACCCCCCCCCTATCACAAAAAGTTCCCTCAAATCGTTCCACAAAAAAAAAATATATATATATATATATATATATATATATATATATATATTTCCAAAATCCTGTCCCGGAGATGGTCGACCTGTTCTTGGCAGTGCGCTCCTCCGCTGCTGTCCGCCCTCTCGCCCTGATTGGCTCTCGCGGAAGGCAGGGCCGTATAAATACGCTTAAGTTCTCCTCTTGCTGCCTTTTCTTTGGGGGGGGGGAGAGGAAGCTCGCAGCTCTCGGTAAGTGCACTGTTGTAATGATGTGTTGTGCAAAAGTCGAGGCGGCTCAGTGATGAACAAACTTCTGAAGAAAGGCTGCGGTGTTTGTTTGACTAGGATGATTTAACACGAGTTGGGGGGGGTGCGCGCTCGAGTGCTCCTTTTGCGCGTCTTTGGGAACAACAGTTGCCTACGTGTCTTCCCCGCTGGCACATTTTCTCGAACCGTTGTTGCTTTTCCATTCTCGCTTTTTGGTTTGTATGTTGTTGCCTCAGATCCATTTAAAAAAAAAGTCCTCTCTTACTGTCTGTCTCTTGGCGCCTGAGGTCTGGGGAGGAGCCCAAATCTCTTCACACAGAACTTCATGCCTCAACCAAAAAAAATAAAAATAAAACAGGCCACCAGATGATGGCAGTCAAACATATAAAAAAATGTGGCTTCAATTTATTTTGTGGGGTGGGGTGGGGTGGGTACAGAACTTTCCTGACTCCTCTGTTTTCACTTGTGCCTGTGGAATCTGACAGGTTTCTCCTGAAGTGTGAACTTTCTTTTTTTCTCTCTCTCTCTCTCTCTCTCTTTATTTTCACTGCAGGTACCAGCATGCCTGTCATCAGAACCCTCAGCAAGGTGGCCAAGCAGATCCTGCTCAGCACCCCGGGGTGCGGTTGTCAGCCCCTCACGGTGGCTGTACGCAACATCAGCTTCTCCCCCCGGCAGGTGACTTCTGATGCCAGCTTCCATTCCGTGTCCTTCTCAGAAACGGACCACCCCAAGGTGCTCATTACAGGTACGAAGCATCTTCTTTTTGGGGTATTTTACAACGCCTGTTAAACACCGTAGAGCGCAGTTCTTTTAGACAAGAGGTCCGGTTGCATTGTTTTCACACATGGAAGTTAAGATAAAGATGCGTCTGCTCTGCAGAGACTCAAGACCATCAGGATGTTTGGAAATGAAGGTTAAAAACAACGTGTAGGCGTCTGGTGCTCTGACCTGTTTTCTTCGTCTTATGGCCCACTCTCCTTAGTTACTTCAGTCTCCATGGAGACCAACACTGATGATTATTAGCTGATAGTGATTTGTGCAGTGTGATGACACTTAGTTGTTTCTCTTTCTTTCTCTCTCTATCTCTCTCTCTCTCTCCATCTAATGCAGGTGGCCTAGGACAGCTCGGGGTGGGGCTCGCAAAAATGTTGAGGTGCGTTTTTTTGGCAAACATCACTTCATCTGCTGACAGCTGGCAAAAGGCCAATTTGTGATTGTGTTGCATCAATGTGAGAACCATTTTGTATTAATCTCCAAGTTGTATAACGATGACTTTCTGCTTCACAGAAAGAGGTTTGGGAAGAACAACGTCATTCTGTCTGACATCAGGAAACCTCCAAGCAGCGTTTTCCACAGCGGTGAGTCGACTGTACTAGAATCTGTAGTCTGAAATTAATCCGGATTCAGTAACATTTTACTTTCAAGACATGCCAGATGGCAGGAGGGTGTATCTGATTACATTGCATCCATTCAAGTGCATTCAGTCTGCGATCATAAATGTGCAATTCTATTTCTTTGGTGTCTAGAAAATCTTTCATCACATCAAAATGCACAAAGTTGCGTTACTTTGGGGGAGTGTAGCTACGACATTCGTAAATGACGGTTGTTAATGTGGTACGAATGTGTGATAGCGTTATTGCCGAAGAACATCGTTGGCAAATAAAGCCTGTCTAGTTCTTATTGATTTTTCTTCCGTTCATGCGTAAGAGGATGTCCCATTTCCCTGTTTATCTTCATACAGTTCCCCAAAATCAATACGTGATGCAAGGTGACTTTGTCCTGCTAATATCCAGTAATGAATGTTACTGCTTCGAGCCGTAAACCAACTATAACTGGGATGCGTGTCACGGGAAAATAAATATTCATTACCCCGTAAGAGCCAGGTCATTGCTGTGTTTCCAAGAAAGGGAAAGGACAGACGGGCAATCTATTATAAGCTGGAAACACAAGCCGCACATATTGACTTCTGCTTCACAAGAAGTCAATATATAAAATCTTCAATCCCCTTTTTATCACCGCCAGGCCCCTTCATCTACTCCGACATCTTGGACTACAAGAACCTGCGGGAAATTGTGGTGAACAACCGCATCACGTGGCTGGTTCACTACAGCGCCCTCCTCAGTGCGGTGGGGGAGGCGAACGTAGCCCTGGCGCGCTCTGTAAACATCACCGGTAAGCCTTTTGGTCCCAATCATAAAGAGGTGAAGGCTCAGGTGAAGTGTGACGTCCTGATGGGATGGTTCTCCGTGTGTTTTCCCCAGGGCTTCACAACATCTTGGACATCGCAGCGGAGCACGGCTTGCGCCTGTTCGTCCCCAGCACCATCGGGGCCTTTGGTCCCACTTCTCCCCGTAACCCTACACCTGATCTCTGTGTGCAGAGACCTCGCACCATCTACGGCGTCTCCAAAGTCCACGCTGAGCTGATGGGAGAGGTGCGAGCTCAGATTTCTGTCTTTTCCTTTTTGTCGTTCCAAAACATGACACCACACAAACCCTACACTCCTCCTGGATATACTGACGTTATTCTTCTCTTCCCATGTTGTTGTTATTGTTACATTTTAATGTAGCATGCCGGTATCTGCTGTGAAAACCCATTCCATATTTTCAATAAGTTATCGCTAATGGGATTCCTCTTTTCTTTGACAGTATTACCACCACCGCTACGGCCTGGACTTCCGCTGTCTCCGTTACCCAGGAATCATCTCTGCTGACTCCATGCCAGGGGGCGGCACGACAGGTGAGAGAGATGAAGTTGAGATAAGGTTTCAAGTTTAATGTTCGTCTATTCCTGTACCGCTCCTGTCATGGCACAAGTTTGTTTTATCACTGACTTATTCTAGAGAGTTGTTGTAGCTTGTTTATTTAGGGCTTATTATCACTTGTCTGTATTAGCTGCGCGCACCCTTTCAACACCGTTCATCAGTTTTGATGAGCATTGTTAAAGATTGTTCACTGTTGCGCTTTTTTCCCCACTATAGTTCAGAAGAATTTTAATAACCATAATATTTTATTTTTTTTTCGTCTATCTGACCAGACTACGCTGTCCAGATTTTCCACGACGCAATCAAGAGCAGCAAGTTCCAGTGCAACTTGAGACCCGACACGCGGCTGCCCATGATGTACATTGACGACTGCTTGCGCGCCACGCTGGAGGTGATGGAGGCGCCGGTTGACACGCTGACCATGAGGACCTACAACATCAACGCCATGAGCTTCAGCCCCGAGGAACTGGCCCAGGAGCTCCAGAAGCAGATGCCCGAGCTGGAGGTCACGTATGACATAGACCACGTACGGCAGGCCATCGGTGAGTCTTTAACCTTAATTTCTTAAGATTCTCCTACACAATTTCTTATCACTGGCACGCTGAAATGTAGAGTACGACGTCAACAAACTGACCCCAGTTACACAGCCGTATCCATAAGCTACCGGTTCCACCAAAACAAATAAGGCTGTAATAGCTGAACCTCTGGGTGCACTAAGCTGAGCTCCGGTGCATTTTTATTCTTCTCCAGAGGAAGATTGTGTTTAAAAAGTTGAATAATCTGGCTTCACGGTAAAAGAGGCTGACTTTTTAATCAGAAATCTCATCTGTTTCTTTCCAGCTGACAGTTGGCCGATGAACTTCGATGATTCCAATGCACGGAGAGACTGGGGCTGGAAGCACGACTACGACCTGCCGGAGCTCGTCCAGACGATGCTTAACTTCTTTGACGCAGAGTCGCGCATGGCTGGTGCTAACTGAGGGCGCGCGACATCTTGAGTATTCTTTGTACTTAATGTAAAGACTCACCAAAGGGAGTAGAGAAACTTTGACCTGTACATGGTCGTTCTCTCGCTTCTCTCTCTCTCAAATCAAAAGGGCTCTGCATAGCTGGCTCAAGGCCACCGCATCTTCAGAATGCAACGCTCAGCGCGGGCTCGACAATCCTCCCCGCTCCTGTCTAGCTACTCCTGCTGTGCTCTTTTTTTTTTTTTTTTTTCCTCTCTCTTTTTTTTTTCTTCCTCGTTTCTTTCTGCTTGGAGATCTGTGGCCGAAAAGCAGTTTGTCAGTGGAAGTTTGCCATCGGGGGCAACAACGAGGCCTGTGAAAACCTGTTTGGATGAAAAAGAAGATGAATGACTTGCATGTTTATGAATTGCGCAACATTGTTGCAAAGAAAATCTATTTAACACTAATGTTGCATCGCGTATTCGTTAATGTTGCATTGTGTATTTGTTCCCATCCATTCTTAAGAATTGTTCTTCTGTTTATTCCACGTACAATTATTTATTCTGTCTATATGGTGAAAGCCTTTCTTAACCCAGTTTCCGAGTATTCCTGTCCACTTTTAAGTTTGACTGTTTTTCATCAACTGTGTGGGATTATCATGGCGCAAAGAAAAATGTGACTGCCACATTTACATTTGGTGGTTTCTGTATTTCAACATTTTATGAGAAATGCTGTGATTGGTTTCTATCTGAAAACTGTTCTTTGAATCGCAGAACAAGCTTTGACAATAAAACCCCTTTTTCCACACACCTCCGCCTGTATCTGTCATTTTTCACTCTTTTCACAACAAGTTGTAGGCCGAGCTCCCTCAGTTCCAGCTCGCTGGGTGCTGGCTGACATACCTCGGCAATCTTTTTTGAGTACAACATGTCCTCTGAGAAAAAACAGTCTGTCTCTTTACCATGTATTTAATTTTAAAACAATGTATTTTAAACCCGTATACAGATGCCAAGTCTTATTTGATTTGATGCAAGCTGAGGACCATGAGATGCTTATGACTTGCATTGGAGCATGAATTTAGTGATCTTGTTGTGAATTCTGTAATGTGCTTTTATTTTATTTATTGATATATATAATATATATATATATATATATATATATATATATATTTTTTTTTAAAAGATTTATCTCAAACTTCATTGATCTTCAGTTGGCAAAAAAAAAATACATACAGGTTGAAACCAGTCTTGTCTGATTGCACACATGAGAAATATGAAAGATGCTGTTCCATTGCACGGTGCAAAGATTTTAGATTAGTAGAACCTGCAATTCTAATCTAAATAACTTTCTGTGAGTCCAAAAAGTGAGTCAAAGCATCGAACGACTTGAAGAGGAATCCAAGAGTTGGGGACGCATCCAGCTGTCAAGATACTGTTTTACACTAATCAAACTGTAAATATACCCTTATTGCCATTCAAGGTTAACGTTTGAAGCTTTTTTGTCTTGTGCATTTGGACAGTTGAAAATGTCTGTTTAGTGAATCATTGTTCAGGTGCATCTGCAAAGTGTGCCACGCAGAAATTATCATAAGCTTTGTCTGTTTTGGTTATTTTTTTTCATATTTTCTCCAGTGTGTGTTTAACTGATCTAAATATCCAATTCATTTTATTTATTTATTTCCCCTCAAATAATTTAGTAAGGTCACATTCGTTAATATTGCAAGCATATATATATATATATATATATATATATATATATATATATATATATATATATATATATATATATACTGATATTTAAACCATAATATAGTCAGAAGGCACAAAAAAACAACCCTGATGAGAAAGTGTCTTCCTCAGCACATCAATAAATGCAATAAACTCCAGCCGTATTTTCTTCACGGGACCGTACACTGTAACCCTGAAGACAACAAAGTCCTTCACCATACGCTTTTGTACCCTTTCTTCAATTTCTCATGTGTCAGTAATTGGAGCTGTTCCAGTTGACCTTGTTCATGTCTGTGCTGCAGAGAGAAAAAGAGTACATTGCCTTGAGCGCAATGAGAGATTTGATATTTCAAACTGAATTAAATGTTAAGGTGGGGTGCGTTTTCCATTTGATCTTTATCCCGAAACCCACACAGACTGAAGAGCTCGCAGGCGTTCAACTCAACCAAACGCTGAACGAGCTCCAGGCGCTAATCAGCACCTCTCCTCTGTGCATGTGTGTCAATAAAGCTGCAGGGTATGCCTCCCTCTTCGAATTTAAAGTGATGATTTCCCTCATCGCAAATCTCAACAAACCTTCACAAAGTGCGTGCGGGCTTTATCACCCATCATTGTAAGGATAGGAATGAGTTCACTCTGTTCTCACTTTCAGCAGAAATTCCGCAGATAATATTATCTTTGTTGTCCTCAGATTTTGCAGCTTGTATAACATAACAATGGTAACACCTCATGGAAATAGACTCTAGAGCGTCTTAATCATACTTACTAGCAAAAATAGCGGCATTTTTCTTTTGTAATCTTTTGTTTATCATAAGAGGGTTTCAGTCCACAAGTCTGAGAACGGGGAACCAAATGATAATTTATAATAATTAAGTAATTTCATGCCATAGGGAACAGTGTATCTTTAGCCTGAATAATTAGCTGTGAGGGGGGGGGGGGGTTGTGGAAGAAAAAGAAACAAAGGGCCATGCACTCTCTCCTTCGTGTCCTCTTTCTAGTAATGGCAACCTTGTCTCTCTTATGTAAGGCACGGAGGGTGTGCACACAAGCTTGCAGGCCTGCCTGCCGCCGGCCAATCAGAAGGCTTCCTCGGCGGCTCGGGCCCCCAGCGTTGTGTTGGTCATCGTGTAATAAGATGCACGCGGTAGAAAGTGAAGGACGAGACAGAAAGAAGGCGGAGGGAGGGAGCTGCTGGGCAGTGGGTTCAGAAACTCCATAACACTCTGCGCCACAGCTGTTATTCCTCATGGAGACAAGTTGCCATGGTGATAGAGCCCAAGACCCCACCATTGCCTTCCTCTCACCCTCAAGCCTCAAAAGAAATGTAAAGGCCTATACTGTCGAAACAGTGCAGCCTTCTTTAATTCCTATTTGAGACAATGTTTCCACTGTAACGGACAGAAGTGACATTATCATATAACAACTTGTGTTGCCCTTATTACAGATGTCATGTGTTGAACGTCTTCTATTCGTTCATCAGGTTTTATTGGTTTTGCGAAACCATTTTAATGGCATTGTCTCTGCTAGTCTGGAACAGGGCCGACTGTCAGAAGAGAGCCATGTTGACTTTGAGATCATGGCCACATTCATGAGCTCTATGATTCAATTCATAATGGCTATAACACACAGAGGACTCTTTCTAGGTTAGTTGAAAAACGAAGAGGGTAAGGATCAGGTGCAGTGATACTGCACATGTATCATGATTCTTTATTGTCAGCTTCTTTGTATCAGACACAATTCTTTGCTGCTGTCACTGATCCCTTTCAGGCTTTCGGACACAGTTACACAACCTAGCTTGAGGTGATACCTTTAACTACAGATTTGGGGTCAGATTAGAGTTTCCCATGACTCGGCATTAACCCTTAATAAACTAATGTTTGACTCTTTAATAACAGATGTGATGATTTTGTTTACTTAGGTAAAGATGTGCAAGATGCTGTGGCGTATATATGATTGTCAGTATCTGACCTTGTTTTTGTGCATGTTGTAAGTTTATGCAAAGCAAGGAGATATAAGCTCAATTTATGAACTAAAACTCCACAGCAAAATAATTAGGATCCAACATCTAAGCAAATAAACTCAAGCAAATGGATTGAACATATACATATATATTTTATTCATTTTTTTATTTCGAAATGTGTTGATTATATTTAGATTTAGATTAATACATAAATTATTAATGCAGAGTAAAAGTGGACATGTCCGGGGAACATGCTCATTTAGTGTGGTGCAATATGATAACATTTTTGCTGTTAAACAATGCTGCGATACAAATAATATCATCTCAAAATCTCTCATGCATCTCAGGAGGGACATGGGAACGATGGGGAAAAAAAGGTTTCCTTACTGACATTGACTTTTTATACATGAGCTCCTCTCTCAGACTAACAACTCCTGAAGGTGAACCAAGTCAGCTGTTGAAAAAACAAACATCCTTCTGGGGCTTTTTAGCATAAATAAATATTATTGCAATGCCAAGAAATGTAAAAACTGGCAACAACATATCAAGACTAAAGTTGTTCCTTTTGATAGGGCTTATAAGTGTCCCTAACAGCTTGTATAACTCATAAGTAGCTCAAGGGCACTCACTCTTACAGTATTTAATTGTATCAGTTAATAAATTGAAGCTGCAACCACATCCGGCTCCATACTTAACACCCTAATAATAGCAACTCTAAGTGACACCGACGCAACCACCAAGTAGAATTTCCACTGCTGCTAATGTTACTGTTGCTACTATATTACTGTCCTTAATCTGGCAGCTATATCTTTCTCCAAGGCCTTGGTTACTGGTTGTTTGTTTATGTTAATATTTGGTCTGAAATGTTGATGACAAGAGGACATAAGAGGACTTCAATATGCATAACGAACAACAACAAATATAGTTTTTCTTTTTCAAATGAGTATTTGAAGTTGTGTTCAGAGAGGACAAAGTGATACCTCTCTGTTACCATCATTTAAAGCAGGTTCTTAAATCTCTGCACTGTATTGAGATGTTCATTGCAGGTTTTATCTGGACCGAGTTCGTGCCTCCTGCCATGGCCCTGCTGACATCCACTCCTACTATTATTATTATTACTAGTCACATTTATATTACTGCTCCCATTAATGCTTTTGTTAACATTATTATTGTTATATCCACTGCTGCTGTTATTATAAGTAGTCAGTACTTTTTTCATCATTATTTTGCTTATATTTATATATTATTTAGTTTCATTATATATATATAATTCATATAATATGCATTGACGGTGTTATAATTCTATTATGTTGTTTTCGTATTGCACTTCTGTCCATCCTGAGAGAAGGATCCCTCCTCTGTTGCTCTTCCGAAGATTTCGTCCTTTTTTTTTTTTTTTTGGATGGGGGGTTCATGTTACAATGTTGTCATATGTTGAACAATTTGGGATTTGGCATTGTTTACCTCACATAGGGTCTATGGGGAAAATGGTTTCCTTACTGACGTCCACTTTTTAAACATTAGCTCTTTTGTTAGGCTAACAATTCCTGAAGGTGAACCAAGTCAGCTGTTTTAAAAACAAACATTCCTGGGGCTTTGTTAGCATAAATAAATAGTATTGCCATGCCTTGTGTCCTGTAGGCACACAGGGATGTCCTTTTTTTCTACCCGTTAAAGTTCCTGTTCCAATATGAGGGTCCTAGGACAAAGGATGGTGTATGTTGAACACTTTGTGATTTGTGTTTTTGGACTTTACAAAATAAATATAATTGAATTGAGTTGAATCATTTGTTGTGAAACACTTTTGAAATGTGATCTTGTACAGCTGAAGTTTAGTGAATCACGTGCATCAGTACAAACAGTATGACACTGTCTGCAAGAGCACTTTAAGCAATGCTTGTTTGAGTTGGTCAAATCAGTTTGTTTTGGATGGAACTTGGGGACAAAATTATTGGGCTGATATTAGCTAATATTGGCTCATCACAAATATGCCTACGTATATTGGTACAGGCATATCCTGTATATTGGAAGATATAAAGTCACTAATTATTTGTAATTTGCATTAAAAAAATAAAGAAAATAATAATTTTAAAAATATTATATAATATATATAACTATTTTAAACCATGTTTCAAGAATAATATATATTCTGGTAGGCTGACGTATTTTCTAATTATACATACAATTGTTAAATTTCTGGTGAATGCGAAAATTCTATTTTGCAATATGATATACTGGTATGACGTTATTGGGCTGTGGTTTTAGGTTCATTGAACCCGGGTGACCGAGGACACGTGGCATGTGTTTATGCTGTAGGTGTGTGGCTGTGGCGCTCTCTGTTGGCGAAGATAACCACTTGCAGTGATACTAATATATTATATGATATATTGTTATAATGAACGACACATTAAAATGCTTTCATCCGTATGGAATACGACTCACAATAAATATTGTATCGGGATGTCTTTACGCAAACAACCAGTGTGGTATTCTCTTCAGGCATTTTCTTGGTACCCTACGCGACTTGCGTCAAGCTGTTTAAGGACCCCAAGATGTCCATGCTTGCTGACCGTATGTACATTTTAGTTAGACTTTTTACAAATATTTCCCCTTTTCTTTAAAAAATAACAACATGTATGTTTGTGTTTTGTGTTCGCTTTGTGTACCCACTGTAGAGAGGCTTTGTCCGAAAGTATTCTGCATGTCGTACTTGTCAAACTAGTCTAGTAGCTAGCATTAGCATTAGCATTACGACAGCAGTCTGTGTAAACCGACACGTGTTTCTGCATCTATTTCTCCAGTAACTTGTCATTAGCTTAGTTTAGCTAACTGTATTGTCCTCAATGGCCGAACAGTACCTTATTTCTATTAAACGTGTTGTAAGCGATGGCAGATTGTTCTTTCACAGCATGGCCTTACGTTGGAGTTTAAAGGCTTGCTTATGCCCTTAACGCTAACTTACATGCATACCACATCTCTGTGTCCCGATTAATATCTGTGCCAAAACCTGGTTCATTGCCTAGGTAAGATCAACATATACGAGCTGTGTATTTAAATGGCGTAAGGCACTGTGTGTTAAGAGAAACCGACGATACAGCGCGTATAAACGCATTATTTGTGAGTGGCTCGTCCACGTAATGTTGTGTTGGATGGCTGTTATGTAACGATGCTGCTGCTGCTCTCTTTTCAGCCCGGAAGAAACAGAAGTGGTCTGTTGACCCGAGGAACAGCAACTGGAGTAAAGATGACTCCAAATTCGGCCAGAAGATGATGGAGCGAATGGGCTGGTCCAAGGGCAAAGTGAGATGGATTGTTCTTGTTGTGTGTGGCGATTTCTTAAGACATTTCACAGTGACTTGATGAGTTATGTTATGTCTTCTCTTTTCACGTTAAGGGTCTGGGCAGAACTGAGCAAGGCTCCACTGACAATATCAAAGTTAAAGTAAAAAACGACCACTATGGTCTTGGACAAAGTGCCAGCCATGAGGTGAGCATATTTAACACCTTTTTTGACAGAATGCTTGAATCAAATATTGTTGTTACGCTATACATTTTTCACAAAGGGCGGGGACTTTAAAGTTTTATTGTCAAACCGAATTCTGTTTTGTTGAGATCTGTTGTTTTCACAGGACAACTGGATCTCACACCAAGATGACTTCAACGAGCTTCTTGCTCAACTGAACAACTGCCATGGACAAAACGGCAGCGCTGGTATGTACAAACGGCAGGTTTAAGATGTAAAGTGTGCATCTCTGTTAACAAACGGGTTGAACATGTATTTGTGGTGGCCAGCTTCATGGGATGTTACGAACAAAAGTGTCACTTGTTCTTCGCACACAAAGTATACCTGCCTGTTGCATTAAAGAAAATGTGTTAATTTATTTAGAGTAATTAGACAAAAACGAGGTCCTTATGCCCATTGCCACATCATAGCTCACATTTATATCTATATTTATTTGTTACATTTTGTTTTACATATTTAAGAAAGCAATGTTTAGCCAACCATGATGTTGCCTTATTATAAACAAATTCGTATTAATTAAACAATGGTATTGGATCAGTGCTCTTTATTGGCTGATACACATAGCCCAGGTATCTGTTTTGTCTATCTGGGAGGATAAAGTCACATCAGCGCATCCCCAATCGAAGTTACTATTGGTAATCTTATATGGCCAAAGATATTGTAATTGCCTATGTATTTGTGATTTGATTTATTTTGTGAATAGTAATCATCTAGAAAGAGGTTGTGCAATTAATGTGTCACATATAACTCACACTGGTACTGCATCATTTAGAGTTGACACATGATGTATATACTTACTCTTAATGGTAATCTTCCCACTTTGGCTCTGTTTCAAACTACATGTCTACGCCCAAGTGCAGCTCTTTCTGTGTGTGGTCCATCTATCGGACAGTAGAGGGTGCTGCACTGCAACATTTAGGAGAGAAAACTAGTCACTGTCATACGATGAACGTCTTCATTATCACTGTTCTGGGAGACAAAGCACATTTTATGAGGTGGTAGAGAAATGCAATGATGCTGCATGCTCATCTTAAAACTGTAACGGGTGACTTATAATATTCTTGTATTTGTTTCATCATCTATAGAACCTCCACCAACAGAAGATCCGAAGGGCTTCAGCTTGGAAGAGAAGTCCAAGACCTCCAAAAAGAGGGTCCATTACATGAAGTTCACTAAAGGTGAGTTTATCTTTTGTCAGCGGAGAGAGATCACATCGATACAAATAGCTTAAGAGGACGCTGTTTGTGCACAGTGTTTTATTTTTAATTCTTAACAGCCATTACATTGATTACCTGAAAACTGTTTCTGACGCCAGACTGGATCAACTGTTTTTTGAACTGCTAAATTGCTAAACTGTGTGCCTCTATATTTGTGTGTGTGTGTGTGTGTGTGTGTGTGTGTGTGTGTGTGTGTGTGTGTGTGTGTGTGTGTGTGTGTGTGTGTGTGTGTGTGTGTGTGTGTGTGTGTGTGTGTGTGTGTGTGTGTGTGTGTGTGTGTGTGTGTGTGTGTGTGTGTGTGTGTGTGTGTGTGTGTGTGTGTGTGTGTGTGTGTGTGTGTGTGTGTGTGTGTGTGTGTGTGTGTGTGTGTGTGTGTGTGTGTGTGTGTGTGTGTGTGTGTGTGTGTGTTCCCACTTTCCATACAATCCAGACAGACCGACGGCCTCCATAGCCATTCGTTGAGCCATGTGCACTTGGCTCAGACCACAGATGCTGATCAGAGCACTGTCAGGCTGTGCTGGGTCACTTGGCCCGGTCAATGCTAGGGGAGGTTATTAATAACTCTTCCTTCTACTTTCATTACTCCTTTACAAGTCAGGAAGCCAACATTTGCTGGTCAAGGCCAGTGCACTGATAGGCACGAGGAGGAATTTGGTGTTCGGGACCACTGGAGACTGAAATGAATAACCACTAACTCAAAATGTACTGCTGAGCTGCTTTTTAAGCATGGAGCATAGTTGACTGATTACAAGCACAATTTCTCATTAAGATTGTCAAGGTATTCATTAGTAATGGTGTTTTGATGTTGAACTTGCAATACTAAGCTAATATTAATGGAAGTAATTTTTATTGCAGTAATTCTACAAGTTCTTTTGCAGAGAAGTAGTGCAAGCTCATCAAATACCAACATGTGTTCAAGTAATTATTCTATAAGCGTTGTTGTTATTGGGTTTAAATGTACTCATCAGGGCAGCATTCATGGGAAAACAAAATCTCAACTTTTGCCTCACCTGGAAGAGACTTTTATATTTTACGTCATTCAATAGCAACTTCCTGTTTCCTGTTTGGGGCATCTGGCATGTCCATTTACTGCCCCCCCCCCCCCCCCCCCCCCCAAACAACACCTCCCAGAGGCTGTGTGACCCATTAGATGACCCTGCCAGATAAAATGTGGTCTCCGTCTCTTCCCCAGACCCTCTCACCCTGTTTTTGTGATCTTAATTTGGCAGGGGCCAGAAAAAGACTTAGTCCCCGGTGGATTGGATCCACCATACGCACTTAAGACACAAAGCACACATATTAATATATATGGCTCTTATTTCTGCCCTCACACTACATACATACTTTATTGGAGTCATACAACTCATTTTAGCAGTTAATTTGTGCTCAATGTGAGACTTTTCTGGTTTGTGCAGAGGCACCTTTGCCTTAGTTGATGTCCCATATTGCGAGTCCGCATCCAGCTTTGATTATGAATGCAGCCATACCATCTTTAACCCTAACCTTTTATTGTTAAATGTTATTGCATCTTTGCATTGGAAATTTGGATTTGTGAGCATCTACGGTGTTTGGGTTTTAAAGTTTTTACTAATGAGGGAATATCATCGAGGACCGATGAGCATGATGCTATTTGCACCGACAAAAATCTTTTTTTGTAAATAAATGCTAATATCTTTATGCCAGCAACATTTTAACCCTGTACTGTGAATCCCCCCCAAACTGAGCTTATTGAATTACTCCATTTCTATTTGGACCTCTGTATCCTTGCATCTATATCCACCTCTCGTCCACCTCAACACAGCCTCAATGACCCCATGAAAAGCACCGAAAACAAACGCTCGAGTGCTTTTGACATTTTGACAGCCACATTTGTCTGTTGTTTATGACGGGATATTTGTGCTGACTGTGAACTTGGGCCTCTTTTTTTGTCTTTGCATTAGGATGCACTTGTACTCAAGCTTATTGTCAACTAAATAAGTCTGATCCCCCCCAGGACCGTATATTCTAATTTTTTTGTATTTGTTTATAAATGTCGAGGGAAACCAAAGAGCAAGTAGCGCCTGACACTTCTAGTGTTTGTTACATTAAGACATTTGAGATCCACTCTCTTCAGTATCTTTATTTTCTCAGACTTTCAGGAGGCAGTTTAGGGGAAATGCAGGTGGGAATGTTTTTACTGGAATTTAAACTTGAGCCAGTTTGTTGCTCTGTAGGCATTCGACATGTCAATAGCAACATGACACCACTTTAACTTGTTTCCACTGAAAAGAGGCAGCAGCTGTTGTCATGCAACGAAAAAGGACGCGGGCGTTACTTGTTTGTCCATAAACGATTCATAACATGATTGGGAACTTGAGAGTTGAGTGTTCCGCCTCCCATAAGTGGTCTGACGGCCATAAACTGTCAGTACAGGTTGACTGTGAAACTGTCAACTGTTTAAAATGGATGTCTTTATGTTTGGAAATATTTATGGTCCTCTCACAGTGATATTAGACTGCTACATGCAGTATTTTATTAATGGTTAAAAAAAACAAACAACGTTTTTAATCATCTCCTTCTGTTGGCATCGCCTTATTGTGTCCGACTTGTACTCTGGATCAGCATGGGAAACCAAAAAAGTTACCTGGCAACATATAAGCAGCCACGCCTGTTAGCATTCCTCCTCTCCCTGTGAAGCTGTTGCCAAGTGAAGGCGTGGTAATGGATTTAATGTTGTTCAGCTTGTTACATGATAAGTTGGAAAAAGTCTGAGATCTGGCAACGGTCAAGCATGGAATCTACCCTTTAATAACCCGATTTCATGTCCAGTCATCAAAACTATTAGTATATTAATCAATAACGGGGTACTACATTTATTTCATTGCTTTCTTAAATACTAGTCGTGTCTAGTATTTATTAGTTGATCGGTTAATTTATTAAGAAGTGTGTGTGTGTAAAACCATTGCTGAAAAGAAAAAGAGTTGTGGCTACAGAAGCACCTGAGAACCTTCCTTAACATCTCCCTCTCCGTAGCAGCGCGGGCCTCCTCCTTACTCTCTCCTGCTTTTTTATTGATATCCTGTTCAGGCTGGTTCCCTCACTGCCAGCGCCGAGGATTGATGGCCTTTGTTTGTGGGGAAAGGCACCAAAATCTCCGCTGCTTAGGTCCGGGACCCACAGTATAAACCAGTAACCCAGTTTTAATTGCTACCTCCATCTATCATCTGTCACGGCAGCAAGGGTGGTTGATGCAGAATGCAACTACAGTTCTCCATCCGTTGCTCTCTGTGGTTGGCTTTATCGCAGTCTTGGGACTTCTTTTGCTCAAAACAAATGTTTGAAGCCGCTATGAGCCCGTAAATTAAAAGGTTTTGAGAGAGCATGACGGACCAAATGCACTCCAGCATAACACCGAGCTGAAGAGCCGAGGTCTCCAGGTATTACGTTGTGTTAGTTGTGCTCCAGAAACATCCCACCTACCTACAGATCAATGTTCAATACTGGTGACATTGATATTACCATTAATCATATAGTGTTTTTTTGGGGGGGAGTTTGTATTTTGTCAAGTTTGTGTATCTGTTTGGCTAGTCGTCTGTACCGACAGTTGTTGCCGATCCAACTGTGTCCTTGGAAACCAGCATGCATTCACTAACTCGTCCTATTGCACGACAGAAGCGCACATGCTTCATCCTGCGTAATGGCATTCAGCCACCTTTTGAGCGTTTCAGCTCCTTTTTTATCAGAACATTGTTATTTGCACTTTCACCTGAAAGCCCGATAATGTTGACGGGTACTTCCTCATCCAAACAGCAGAACGGTCGGATTGGGCATAATTTTACATTTGACCTGAGTTCACTAGATGTCAAACACCACAGGCCGCCCTCATTTATTTTAGTTTTTCAACATACTGTCTTGGTTTTACTTCTTAGACCTGCATGTGCAGTGACTTTCAAAGCCAAGAGTAGGGAAGATAGAGGTTCAAAAGCAATAAATAACCAAATGTTATCAGAGCCCCACTGAAGGAAGAGGATGCAGCTGTACGAACAGGACCTGGGTTTGAGACAGGCGACTGTGCTCCAGGAGTCTTTGAGGCCTGCCTTGAAAATGGGAATCCGGAGGCGTGGCAGACCTTGTCGTTGGTTTATTTTTCTTTGCCGTTTTATCCCTGGAGCAGAAGCAAACCCCGCAAGCCTCCCCTTTCTTTGCTCAAGATATCACCTCCCCCTACCCCCATCACACATATAGACACAAACATACTCATTCTTTCAACTGCAACCATTACAGGTTGCCTAGGTAAAACAGTTGCCCTTTAGATGTCTACATTTCAGATGTATTTATCTATTTGTTGGGTGTGTGAGAAAATGTACAAACGTACTAGTTTATGCCTGTAATAATTTTTGTATGTTGTGCATTAGCAGTGTATCCTGTTTTAAATTAGTCTCTTTTTTTTTTACATACCTTTTAAAAAAAGAGTCCAAAATCAAACTGTTTTAGACCGATTTTTAATTGTTCCTTTTCTTTTTTTTCGTATTTAGGAAAAGATCTGTCCTCCCGTAGTGAAACAGACATGAACTGCATCTTTGGGAAGAGAGGAAGTCCTGCCAATCAACAACAGGTAAAATGCATCAAGATATGTTACATTACATAATTTGGGCAGTTTCGAATTTCCATCCAAAAATAATTTTTTGTCATTGTTTTATTTTATAAATATACAAACAAAGGCGAGTGCATACAAAAGTAAAAAAATAAATGGTTTCATTTCTGTAATGAAAACCACGGACAAAAAAACACTTATCGAAACAATCACCCCAAAAAGTCTTAAATTAAGTGTTAAAAAAAACAACTAACTAAAATAAACATTTTCCAAAATGTGTTCAAGTGAACTCATTTCATTATCAGTTTTTGATCGGACACACTTGTCTGTCTTTTTTGATCCGAAATATGATCATGACTAATGGCCGTAATATGACATTAATGCAAGGATTTTGACAAGGTACAAATGACTCTTTTTGCAGTGAAACTGAGTGCAGGCCTTTGATCTGTCTCATCTGTCAAGTGTGAACGAGGGGAGGAGCCAGGTGTCTTTAGATTATTTGCCTCTGTCTTGATAATTACGGGTGAACATTGGTGCTGATGCCTCAATCATCGCTGCGGCGTCATGTGATCCATGTGCTTCGACGGGGCCCGGCTCCCGAACAGCCTGTCGCTCTAGATTAGCCATGTCACATCGTGCGGCTTTAACACCGCCAACAGGCCATTGATGGCGGCAAGAGCACCTAAATCCAGTTAAGGGATTTGCACTCTTACCCCCTACTCCTCTCTCCGAAATCCCTCTCTTCTCTACTTCTGTCTTGGAGCGCTCACATCAGGTGGTGCTCATGCCAGAGGGCATTATTAAAGGCAATTCCAGAATTGGGATGAGGTGTGCGGAAATGTCAAACGATGATGCTTGCAAAAAAGTTCTCTTTTTGCTTTTGGCATTGGTGGTTGGTCACTTCAAACGTCACCTTGCCATGTGGCGTTATGCTGGTGCTGTTTGAAACATAGCTCACAGGTTACAAGTTACATTTGGCTTACTTGTGAGGAACAAAACCGGACTTGATATTGAATTAACTTGCGTTTAGTCTGGTACATTTTAGTCTGCTGCCTTGAAATACAAAACAGAGCTTGAGTTATTAGAAGTTAAACATAAGTATCTGCTAATGGAATTTGTGTACTGAAGGCCCAGTTGAATTTATTTATAAATACTGACAAAATAAATAATCATGGTGAATAACATAAGTAGATAAGTATGAGCATAAAATTGCAATAGTCCCAAAAGTTTTGTAAATACTTTTTCAGATATTAAATGGTTTGAGTGCTAAGCGATGGCACTTTTTTTTCTGACAAACTTGGATTATTAATATTACAAAGATGTGAGCATTGACTCAAGCAGACGCATAACTTTTTATTATTTTTTTATTTTAATAAATCTACATTTTATAAAACTTGTATTTTTTTGTGTCTCAAGTTCTGCTGACTCCATACGGAGCCAGCAGGACAAAGACAAATGTTGCTTTTGTACGCAGAGATACAGAAAAGCCTCTTGCTGGCTTCCTCGGTTTATCTCAAGCATTTGGCTGGAAGAAATTGGCATCTTAAAATCCATAAATTGCACGAGGAAAAACCTTTTCTATTCCCGCGCAGGTGCCGAGCCATAACATCACAATGGCTGCTGCTCCCTTTGCTGATTAACATTGGAAATGCAAGCAATATACACCACCATTTTCTCCCTAATCGTTTGGTTATGGGTTGTTATTTTTCAGCCAGGAGGGACACCATTGACCATATCGAAAACACTGAACACAATTACAATGGCATCCCATGAGGCTTTGTGTTGAAGCCCAGCAACGTCTGAGGTTGCTGGGATGAGGTAAAGAGGGTGATGGACCAATCAAGCTCTAGGCATTGTCCAGAATCTCCTGCGAGTGTCCGTGACACTGCCAGTGACCCTCAGTGCACCCTGATCTGTGCTTACAGTAATCCACTGTTACAGCACAAAATACGCTCTACATTATACACGCATGCAATAAGCTCAGTACCCTAAAGAGTTGTATTCCGAAGTAGTGACACTGTCAACGTTAAGGGCTCTGATTCAGTGGTGAAATGGATTGGCAGGGGTTCGCGCCAGTCGCATTATCACATATCTGCATCCTGACGACAAGGGGAGGCCGGGAGACCCGACCGAGTCTGGATTCGGCTTCTCCAGAACTGCTCTCCTTCCCGCTCATGAATCTCCCACCACCACCCACGGCTGTCTCTCCAGCCTCCCTTCCACCAGTCCCACACTGCTGGGGTTTTCCTTCCTCCGCAGTGATGTGCTTCCTGCTTGCCTCTTATCGCTGCTCACAACGCTCCCTGAAATGCAGACAGGCGGACGCGCACACACACTCAGCTGTCCCACATGTCCCTGTTCATCAAAGGCAGGGTTGAATGTGTTGAAATGACCAAATGAGCACATGGGACAGATTATCAACCCCCCTCATATTAATTGCTCCGATACAGTTGGCCACAACGTTTCATCCACTATCCTGTTTCAGCTGAGCTGCTGTGTTTTTAAGTGTTTTTGTGTAGACCTCTCGACCTGAACGTACAGCTGTATGTTAGGTTAAAACCCCTCCTTTTTAATATAAAAGATAACTTTCACATTTTTGACATTTTATGTTTTAAATTGATCAATGTCTCGAATTCTTTAAACGACCATAGATGCACGTGGATGTATGAGGAACAACTCAATTTAAGTTTTCAAGCTGTGTGATATGCAAACATAAAATGTCCATGTACGACGACTCAATATGCTTACAATTATTCATAAACAGTAAAAATATTGAGTGGTATAATATTCAGGCATCTGATAAAAAAAATGTGTGAAAATTCCTAGGCAAGCATGTTGTCAACTTTGAATAATACATTAATCAATAATAGAAACATGTTGTTATTAGGGCATTTGACAAAGCTGCAAGCATTAAAAGCATACAAAACATACTCCGTGCCCACTTTATTAGGTACACCTGTACAAGCTAATGCAATCCAACTGTTCTGCCAAGTGCCATTTTATTCTGAATATTCTGCCACTTTCATGCATGTAAATAAGAGCACAAACACATTTAAACATACCACCACATCTAACTATGACATTGGTAATAAACATATAACTAAATATAGACATTTTAACTTATGACAGGATAAATGGATGTCCATCATTCCACCCACAACCTCACTCCACCATACGGTATAGCCACTTGAAAATGTATGTTTAAGACCATTATTTACACTCCCTAACCAGTGAGGGTTCTCAAGTTGTGGTGGAGCACCTGTCCATCTACACGGCTCTCTGTTATCCATCACCCGTCCCACGCTTGCGAGCCCCCACCATCTCCTGCCTCCTCTTGTGCCCCTCAACACAATTACTCACAGCATGACAAACGACAAGCTCTCTCTGCCGAGATATCAAAAAGCCCCGGCCACTTCTAAATGAAGGCACTTTGGCAGCCCTGTGCTCCCCGTGCTTATCGGCGGACGTGCAGTGCCCCTGGCCGTCCTGCGTCCCCCTCTCTTTCCTCCACCTTCTCCACCACTGTGCCCTCCTCAGGGGGTTTAGTTAGGGGAGCCACATGGAGGGCCAGCCCGGCTTGATTTATCTCCCTTGCCCCTCTGCCCGACCACTCAGGCAGGCCGAAAGAGCCGACGAGGCTCCAACGGGCTTCAGCCCGAAAGCCCGGCATTAGCTGAAATAAACCATTCTGCCGCCCGGTGAAAAATGTCCTCTGATTGGCTAATTAATCAGTCAAAGGGGAGCGACGCGGCTTGTGACTTGGGGGACCCAAGCGGGCGACCGCAGAGGGCCTGCTGATAAATAGACTCCCCGCCGATTCATATATCAACAAAAGTTAGTCATTTTTTAAAGCCGCCAGCTCGGATGAAAGTGGAAACGAGCCATAGTTTTATTTTTCTACCTACAGTTGCTACCACATTTCTTTTCTAGTGGGGGGTGTTTGGAAAAAGATAACATTATATTTATAATCTTTGTTTTATTGTGGTTTTCTTGTTCTTACTTTTGAAGCCTTTTAAAAAAGAATAGTACGAGTGTAAAATGCTATTAATTTAGATTCTGACATTCAAACTTACCAAATATTATTTAATTTAGTCTTCCAGGTATTGATTTTTGAGGAATCCCCAGCATAAATTTTAATATTATTGTACTGTTGCTTAATGCAATCAGCAAAATGAAATTGTCACCTTACGGTTAAGCCTCTTTAAAAAAGTATCTAAATTTCTATAACTAATCACATTTTACGGCCAATAGATACGGCGATATTGTAAACCCTTTAAAATTGTTACATCCACCGGTATGTTAGTTCTGTACTCCTTAAAAATGTCAGGGAAGAAAAATGGTTGATTATAATTTGGTACACGGCTTGTTTTGACGTCCTGAATCCTGCAGTCAGACATTCGGTATGGCTCGCCCTGCTTTTGGGTCGGCATGACCTTTGCGGCCTCTCCCACTCCCACTCGTGCTCAGGCACAAAGGGCCGAGGATCAGGCCTCATCGGGTGGCACCTGTTGCAAGTTTTTCCTGCCTACGCGCCGTCTGCATGAAGGATCGCACGTCAGCGGGGGCTCCCCCGATACCACCATCTTAAGGAATATGGAGCAGCACAGTTTGGGGGCTCGAGCATTTGGCAGATGTGTCGGCGAGGCGCCAGGGAGCCGGTGGGCGGAGTCGAGCACTGAAACTTTGCTGACAACGCAGGGGCCAAATGTCTTTTTCATCTTCCACTCGGGTTTCACAGGTTACTGCTTAGGCCTGTGAAACGTGAAGTGAGGTAATGTTGAATTGTTGTTTTGACAGCCTCAACATTATTAATAACTGGGCTGGTTATTGTAGATGAGGCATAACATGGTACCATTAACATATCTTTAGTTATCTAAGACTAAGACATGAGTTTTATTGCATCTTAATAACTTTATGCAGATTGACAGGCATTGTATTCTTTATATTTGTATCAAGCTGTTATATTAACATCTATTCTTCAACACTAACAGTGTACTTTTGGGATACAGTAACTGAGTTATTCTTTATTTTACTTGATTTATTTGCCGAGTTCCGCTGCCTTTTTAATAATTGACAGTATAAATAGAAATGGGGGTCAGAGATTTCCTTTTTGGCTCGGTTGTCCATCGACCTCATCACAAATCTGTTGAAAGCGGTTGCCGGTGTAAACGTGTGTTGTCGCATTGTGTTTGGCGCAGTTTGAATGGGCCAGAGCACTCATGCAGGGTGAAGGCTTTATTGTGACGCTGAAGAGCTTTAATTCATTCTCAGATAACATCTAATTGCCTCAAGCAAAAGCTTTCCCTTTCTTGAGTGTGGTTGTTGACAGGCCCTTTTGCTTCTACCGCCGAAAATATCAGGACCCGCCAAGCAACCCCCCCACCCTGACTCCACCCCCTGCTGCAAAGACACACACATCCACACATTTACCACCTACCTCCCTGGCAGTTCTGTGGACTGCTCCCTCCTGGCATGCCAGCTCGCTGACACTTACAGATTAGCGCAGGACAAAAAAGAAAAAGAGGGCGTCTGTCTCTTAGTTACGGGCCTAAGCTAGAATACATGGGGCCAGGGTAATTACCGCCTGGTGAAGCTAACCGCCCAAAGATTTCCAGCCCTCTCGGCTGTTCACAGCCACCGACTACCATTTAATCACTGACTCTTTAATCTAATAAATCACAGCTGGGGATAATAATCACTGCATCTTCCCTCTCTGGGGTTGGGGTGGGGGCACCCGATGCACCTGAGGGGGGCATTGTCGGCAAGCGTTTGCAATGTTGATCAAGCACGGGGCAGTCGTGCTGCATGCATAATGTTGTCTTCATGTGTTACTTATGATAAACGTTCTTGCACCGGCCACAAAGTGCAATTTTTCAAACCCCATTTTCTTTTTGTGTTTTGTCCTCACTACACACACAAAGTACGCCTTTAGCAAAAGTACAGCTTTGGGGAAGTGTCCATGTGTGGCATTTTACACTACGTCATTTTATAGTTTTTATAATAGTGTTTTTTCGCAGAAAAAGGAAGTAAAATATTTGCATCACATTCCGGGCAGTGACATTATTTACAGAATTATTGACGTCAACCAAAGGGTTTGCTAAAGAATAAGAACCTGTTTTTCTGTCCGCCCACATCAGGCCCATGAAGGATGGGCTCCCGGACTCGTGTGCTCATCAGGGAGAGACAGCTGGCTAATCAAGGCCTGATCCATAGACCTTGAGTATCGCCAAATTTATTATTGTGGCAGGACAATGAGGGCACACTCACGCAATTACAGTCCCAACCAATATTGGCTAGAAAATATTGAAGAAGAGGGGTGGGGGGAAACGGCAAGTAATGCAAACCGGCAGTTTCTAATAAAATAAATGGGCGACTGCAGCTTTGTCAAATGCTAATTAAGATGTGGACCAGAAAGTGACTTCATACCTGTTTGAAAAGCTAATTAGTGAGACATATTTATCTTGAAGGTTTTTTTCATAACTTTTAGTAGCTCTAATGCGAGTGAACTTCTCAACCTTGCATTTGTATCTTCAGTTTTACATTATTACATGAGATTATATTTTTGGACTAACAGTGTACCAAATATAACCAGTCATTTATTATTTAATTTAAAAAAAATGAATAGTTATGATCTTCTTTTCCCTTAAATTGTTAACCAAAAAAATGGAACGTGTCAGTTGGTAAAGCATTCAAAAATACTTGCATTCCCCAGTTTACCGTTACTGTACATTCTGTAAGTCAACCGCATTCACTGGGTTTTTATTGTGCAGCCAAAATACCAAATCTGTGCTTTGCCACACAATTTGACCAAACTTCTGTTCATAAAAACAATTAAAGGTGCTTTCAATTGGCAATGTCTGGAATTAGGGCTGCCATTTAACATAAGTCATGACAAATGCTCTTCACGAGTTGGATGTTATCATTTTGTCCAACAATAATTAACCCTTTTAAGCTGTAACTAGCAAATGTGTAATGAGCCATATGATACCCACTTGTTTTAAAAGCCTTGGATTGGCATCGCACTCAAAGTATTGGTTCTGGAATTATATTCTCTCTTTAGAAAAAGGTAGACATGAAATGGCTTTACTTGCTACGTAAAGGTTTCCGATCAAGTGAGAAGTCAAGTAAAATTCTCTACCGGTCTCAGTGAGTCAAAATAAGTTTCACATGCACTCTAGTGAACCTTTTCTACCGGCCCTCTGCTGGCTTGATTGACTCTCCTGAATATGTTGGCCTCAGTATCTTGGTGCCTTGGCACATGTATACCATTGGCTTTCCATCGACTACATTAGCAGGGAGAGATAGGACTGGAGTGTCTTGAAGGAGGCGGCCTGGTGAATGTCTTCCCACCCTCTCCTTTTCTCTGGGACCCTCTACGGGCCCTCCCTGTGTTCCCTGCCCAGCCCCAGCCCCCGCCAGGGGAGAGAGTGGAGCAGGAAGGGCCCGATAGCCAGCCAGACCGCTCCTCTGTCGAAGGAGCCTTATCTCAGAACTGCACACAGTGCACTGAGCGCATCCTTTTCCTGGGGTTCTGGGTCCGGGAGGAGGCGGAGGAGGAGTAGACACGACTGGATATAGGTGTGTTCTCCAACCCCACTGTGTTACAGCTTGAGACTACCTTTTCAATCATTCTTCCGTAGTTCCAGCCATTCTTAAAACAGATTTCATAAATACAAAATGGTTGTGTTCCTTCTTGAACAAATCCCATTGGAAATAAACTTTGCTCTTTCGAAATTTGGTTTAGCATTAAACAAGTTATGTTAAATATTTTTCTTTTCAAGGATCGACATTACAAGAAATATAAAATGTAAACCACGATGGCGTTAATATCTTGTGACATGAAAAGGTTTCCCTTAACAACTATGCACTGTATGTTTAAGTATATTCTGTTGTGCGTCAGTTCAATGAACACAAATAATAACCGACAAACTGAAACTACAGAAATGGACTGCAAACCTGTGCTCAAAAATATACTGCTTTAAGTTACTGCATTTGTTGTAAGCTGCAATTAACAATAATTATAAAAAAGTTAATTAGTACTGCTGCCTTTTTTATTCAATATTCCTTAATAAATACATGGACATTTTCAAAGTCTTGAAGAAGATTGTTTTTTATGTCTGGGTCAAGGAAAGTCTGAGATTTGTTTCTAAACGCATTGTTTTTAAACAATGGATTTTTAGCCAAAATATAAATTTTATTGTGTGTCCTGGCCGCCCTTCTCTTTGTGTTGCCATTCAGGGTGCGCTGCATCTTACTTCCCGGGCTCTGCTGTAGCCTACCGTGTCACTACTGTTGCTGAATGATGGATAAATAGTTTGGAGCGTCACAACATTTGCCAAATGACTCTTCAAGATCAGAATTTTATCAATTCGGTCTGGTAACATTTGGAAAGTCTAGAAGAGCTGCACGATTTTAATAATTCCCCTCCCCATTTAAGGTGGCATAGGGCTAAACTGGAAGTTAGCCGGATCGGCCGACAGATGTCTCTGGTGCCAGTTTGTAATCAACCCTCACCCATGATTGGTCGGGATTTCAAAGCCTTGTGTTTGCCCCTAGTGTTTCAGAGCAGAGAATACTGCTTTTTTTTTCATGATTTTGAAACCTAATTTGATATACTTATTGATTCATTTTTTTTTCTTTATTCATTCAAATTTGGCTGGGTTGTTACCGCATCTTTCTGTGGTGTAACAAACGCACAACATTGTGGCCTTACTTTATGCGGAGCACAGTGGTGCTTACATTTTGGTATTTTAGTATAAATTCATTTAATGGCTTTTTGTGATTTTCTGTATTTTGTGTTTATTGCGTTATTTTTGTTTTGTCATGGAAATATTTATTCTGCTCTGAGGGTTTTGTCTCATGCCTCGTCCACTAATATATTACTCACACAGAAATGATGAATGACAATAACAGCCTAGAGAAAACAACACGTACCTGGAAATGGGGAAAGAAGACCTCAAACATTACTGCAGAGGTGTTTCTGGGTAACGTGTTGCCCTCGGCACCCGCCAACAAAAATCTCCAGGGCTGCCAGTAATGCTGACTGCATCTGGTTTATATCCCTACTGTTGGTGTGTTTGCTCTGTTGGATCAGGGTCTAATGGAGATCCCCAGGCAGGGAGGACATATGGAGCAAGTTCCTGCTACTTGCCCTGATGAAGGAGTTTCTCTGTCACTCTCCTCTCTCTCTCTCTCTCTCTCTCTTTTCCCCCCTCGCTCATTCACCCGCTCCCTCTCGAGAGTAATTTCACAGGCAGTTCTAAAGTGGCCCCCAGCCATCTTCCCTAATCCCAGTTACATGTTGTTTGGCGCTGTCAGCTCTAAGCCACATCTCGCCTCTCCCAAGCAGAGAGGATGCCATTGTGCAGTAACGGGGAGTATAGATTTTCTTTTTTCGGGAAGTTGGAAAGTTTTGTGTAATGGCACCTCACGTGAAGGGCCTTATCCCCCCCCTTGTTAGAAGTTGGGGTTCTTTTTGGTCGAGGTCTGAGGTGGTGGACTTGTCATTTAGCCGCAATATGTTCGTGACTTTGAGGTTTCTGAATCAATACATTGAGATGAAATGCAGTATACAGAATATGCAGTAACTCCAGAGATACTCAAGTGTGTTACACTTTGTCAGATCATGATGTTGCATGCATGATATATAGCCTTAACAAACTTTTTCAGACGCAATCATTTCTTTCCATATTAATCAATATACTATGCCACAAAACGATGGTAGTTTCCCTTATGGAAAATGTATTAACTATGAAGAGTCTTCTTCTTTTAAAAAAAATCGAATATTTACAGTAAACGAGGATTCCCAGTGCACAAGTATTAGCGTCACTCCTTATTTCACTCTATTTAGGTCCCACAAGACCTGTTCCGGTGTCCATCCACATTGTTTTATCAGCACATCCGTTAGCTTGTCCGTACATCTCCATCAGTGTCGAGGGTCAAAGTAGTGTAATCTGAATGTAAAGGCTTAAAGGGCCAACCACGAGGTGACTCGACATAACAGTGTTTTCAGTTCATCTCTAATCTGTCGGGTTTGAACAAACGCCGTCCGCGTCACCATCTCCGAGGTGAAGCAATACACAGAGCGGCAGCATTGTTTAGTGCGACTCTCAGGAGGAGCTCCTGAATTCTTCTGGACAAATCATTATGCATTGAGTAGGCCATTAGGAAAATGAAGACAAATGGGCCGCGGGGGTGAAGTGACAAATTGTTCCTGCTGTAGAGTTCAAATCTACACTGTGTTGTACCTCTCGGCTGAAAAGTGGTCCCTGTTTAACAATGCAGCCTAAAGGCTGCACAGATGAGTCCGTGACCAGACTGACTCTGATCGGAGACAGTTTAGCCAAAACAAATGAATGAGTAGTTGCTCAACCCTCCTTTTTAACGACTACTGTTTTTTGGCAACGGGTTCACCTTCTAACTGCCTCACTGGAACCAGTGGGAGCCTTTTTTGCTCTGAGCAGCTTCTACTGGCAGACACTCGTAAAGGAGGCACACAAAGTCCTCAAAGCTCCAAACAATTTATCTGCACAATTATGGTGTTGTATAAAAGATGTTTAAAGTATGGACTGTTGTCAGTGTTGACTTTCTAATTAAATTCACCATTTATGTTTAAGCCTAATATAACCATGTCCGATACAAGTAGCTTTAAGGCACAGCTTTGATTCACACTTAACTTTCAATTTATTAAATCAATTTGAATGTATACAGTTTATATAATGGCATATATGTGCAAATATTTTTAAACCGTGTGAAATGATTGCCTTCAGTGGTATGCATTTGATTTGATGTTGGAGCAATTCTTCAGTTTCACAATGTGAATGGAGAAAAAGAAAACGGTACACTGTCAACACTTTTTTTTTTTTGGTCAGAGAGAGATGGCTGTTAAGGAGTGTGCAAGGACACACAGCTGGCTGTGCGAAGCTACATTGTGTTGGAAGAAGAAGATGATAAATTTCACGTGTGACAATTGGGTCCACTGATGCTTATTTTTAAGATGATCCTTTAACACCTATTGTTACCTCGACATCCTATTTTGGGCTCTTTCACGAAAATCTGCCTGGTTAATCTATGCATGATGATTGACGATCACTTAAGATCTGTGTGTGTGTGTGTGTATTCTCTAAATGTTGCATTAAATCCTAACTGTCTTTCTCATGTGTCTTCTTGGTCTAGGAGAGCAACAGCAGTGATTCTAAGGGTGAGACGGAGGAGACTTTTTCTCCAGCTGCCTTTAAACTGGATACAGAGTCCATCACCAATACTGTGAAGAGTACTCTCACCATGCAGGAGTATTTTGCACAGCGAATGGCTCAGTTGAAGAATGGTTGTGGACAGGCGCAGAGTACAGCACCCTCAATGGAGGCGCAGAGTACAGCACCCTCAATGGAGACTGACGAAACATCTGCTCCATCTGATGACCCCATCCTCATCATCAGCGACGACTTGGAAGAGCCCAAGAAGAAGAAGAAGAAGAGTAAAAAGTCAGCAGATGACCTCGAAGTGGTAGAAGAGAACAGTTCTGCCGCTCCTATCATCGTAATAGAGGACAATGAGGACAAACGGCAGGAGTGTTCTGGTCAAAAGAAGAAAAAGAGGAAAGTGGTAGATAGCGAAGGAGCTGCAAAAGAGAACTGTGGCTCCTCCTTTGGTGTGGAGCAGGACTCTGAGGCGCTGCCTCCTTCCAAGAAGAAGAAGAAGAAGCTTAAGAAAGGCCATGATGAAATGGACCCACTAAATGGACACGGGCCAACTGAGGATCAAACTGTAGAATCTGAGGTTGCTCACAAAAAGAAGAAGAAACACAGAGAGGAGCTGGATGATGTAGCAAAAGAGGAGGAGGAGGAGGTGGTAGAAAAGAAATCCAAAAAGGACAAGAAAAAAAAAAAGAACCACCGAGAATAGGATGGAATTAATAGAATCGGTCCTTTAGGCTTTAGTGGGACTTGGTACTTGTCCTATTATAAACATCATGGGGACACGGGGACAGAGTAAATGCCTTTCCTCAGCAAGTCAAATGTCTTGTACAGATACTGTTTTATAACATATTAAAGGAAACTTGAAGTAAAACCTCACACTTGTACTGTTGGCCTCTTGATGTAGATTATTGTGTTGGATGTTAAAAGTGTTCAACGGTTTCCCCGTTTCCAGTCTTTAATATGTTGTAGATTCATATTTAACGGACAGAGATCGGTTGCATTGAGCTGCTCGTTGTTTGTTTTACCATCTCATATGCATCACTATTAAGTGTGTTTTTGTTTGACAAGTCTAAAGAGGAAACCGGAAACTAGGTCTGTCCACATTTTGCCTATTAACTGATTTTATTTGTGTACTTGCTTGAGTTACGTTACCATAGTGACATTTCTATATAACGCACATACACATGGAGATGAACCCCTTCCTCAAGTCTCCAGTAGCCACATGTCTTTTACAGAGAGTGAACAACAGCAGGCCGATACAGCTTCCGCCAACACGGCAGTTAACACACGTACAGCCATTAGTCATTTGGGAAACTCCAAATATGCAAATGTAGAGTGAAACCTGGTCCCTCCCATTGCCAGTGTGCTGACTGACTGTCTGTACGGGCACTCGCACTCCCTCCTGTGTCCCCATCAGCTCACACTTGTTGGGAAATGTCTTCTCCCAGCACACTGACTTCACTTGTGGCCCTCGTCAGACCAGCACGACCCAATATATCACTGATGTGCCTCCTCTACGCACTATCTGTGGCTTCAGGTGCCGTATCCTCTTCCTGTGTGTGGTGGGGGCAAGTTTCACACACAACTTGAGCTGACACTTGAGTTTGATGGTCGAGGAGGCGTGACCAACCAAAAGATGTGTATTACAATTTAAGATGCCTGATGTTTCTGGATTAAGTCTGGAGGAAGGAAGTTAAAGAGTTAAAACCACAGTATCTGTCAGGTTACCCCCTCCCTCATAAATACTGCAAACCATCTGACCTGTGGTCAACAGTAGCTGTGTGTGTGTGTGTGTGTGTCCTTGTTTGTGAGTGTGAACTACTCCATGGCTGCAGCCCAAGAGTATCCTGTCAACAGGAACTCAAGGATTTGATACGCACCCGCCTCTAGCCACAGAAGGAAACAGATTTAATGTGTCGTGTGTTCAGTGGTTTTATCTCTTTTGTCATCCACATGTGTGTTTAGAGGTTCCACGTGGATCTGCACCCAAACTGTAAAATAAGAGGACCCTTTCCTCCTTTGTGGGGGTTAAACATATAGGCTTCTGCATTTAGATGTTTAAGAGGAGGAATTAAGTGGAACAATATATTTAGAAACCTGGAAAAAAAATATATGTTGAGTGCAGCTTACCATGGAAACAAAAGTAAAGTGTTTCTTCCATTTCAATATCATAGTGTTGCCCATCTGCATGGACCACGAAGCTCTGGTCTGCTTGGGAGTTCATGGGGAATCTGGAAGCACCACTTAGTAGACAGCCGAACAGGTTAGATAAGTTTGACGAGTTTTAGGGTTTCCTTGTAGGAAGAAAAACGAATTATTGCATAATCCCTCTGTCATCACAGCAGCATTACCACTTGCACACAAAAATGCATTAACATAACCACGACCTGCACGGTGACTCTTGAGTTTGTCTGCAGTGGAAAGTGTTGTTTTGTTGTGAGGCCAGTTCAAGTAGTTAGTGGTATTGAAATGCTCTCTCTCTCTCTCTCCCTCTTCCCTTTCACGGGGCTCAACTTGCAATCAAGGAGGAGCCGAGCCTCCTCCGGGGCTTCTCCTGGAACCTGCTCCTCAAATATAAAGCGCACTCCCCATCCACCAGGAAAGACTGAATCATAATTCACAAGGAGGAGACGCTGCCTGAGCATTCCTCTGGTTTCGCCTTAAACTTCTACTGACATCTGATTGCTGCCTGTAGCTTTAGTGATCTAGTGAGTGTGTGAGACACAGCTGGATTTATTTCTTTAAAAAAAATCAGTAGTTTTTCATCTGTTTTTTTTTTTTTTTAAACCATCAGCCTCCAGTGCATCTCACTCAAGAGAACTCAACTTGTCAGAGCGACAGCGTGAGAAGCGCATCTTAAGTTTTGGAGAGGAGAAAGCGCGCAGATGGCCGCCCTCATCAGCGCGTACTCGTCGTGGCCAGAGTCCTTCGAGTGTCCTCCGGGAGACGGGGACGTGTCGGACGGACACGGCCCGCACAGGACCCCCGTGGACAAGGCGCCGGAGCCGCGGATCAGACGGCCCATGAATGCGTTCATGGTGTGGGCCAAAGATGAGCGCAAGCGGCTGGCGGTTCAAAATCCAGACCTGCACAATGCCGAGCTCAGCAAAATGTTGGGTGAGATTAAGTTATTTTAAGGTCTATTAATTGAACTGCTTTATTGATCTACGGATTATTATTAGTATTCATATTGTATTATTGTAACTAATATGACTTGCTTTACAAAAACAAAACAAAAAAGATGTTTCCCCCGGGCCTCGGCTGTTTTACAAAAGTTGTTAAAGTTGTTTCCCACAACAAAAGTATATTAAATAAATAAATTAAAAAACTAGTACATGTGTTTAAGAAGAACATAAAACAACGTTAGACTGAGTCAAATAATCATTTAACTTCACAGCTATTTTAGAAAGAAGCGCGTGGCCCAACCCCTTTAAATTTAAAATGTAATGTCATTGTAAAAACGCATTCATTCTTTAATATAGAAAATAACAGAAATGTATGATTTTAGGCCACTTGGATTAGTGTTTAATGTTAAGCTCAATATCTGGCAATCTCGCACAAATGAAATTACAAATTACAAAACAGCAATACATGTAAATTATGCTGTCATTATAAAAGGTACAATTGGCACTTATGGTTATCTTAAATGGAGCATTCATAACTTGAAGCAAAGTCCCTTAAAACGATTTAGAACTTCTAAAAGGAAGAAGAATTTTGAGGTTTGGTGAATGTTTTAATGCAAATGTTTTTTTTCTGAAGATAATTCAGAGTTTTTGTTTTAAAGCAAAGTAATACTTATCTTAATATTTTTGTGATGTCTGTTTTAACCTTTTTTTAAATTATTTTACAGGCAATTTCTAATCGTAATTATCCGATGAAGGAGTTTCAGCCTAAAACTTAAAACATATCTAGAATATAAGTATATGTTACAAGTTAGAAGCTTATCAGTGTGCGAGTGATTCTAATTTAGTGTTAGCATAACAGACTTTAAATATGAATTTAAAAAAAGGTGCTCAAATAAATTGCGAGCTAACCTATATTTGTAGTTCAAATTAAAACACACTAAATTCCATCTTTTCTTCTCGCAGGCAAGTCATGGAAGGCCCTGACTCCCCCTGATAAGAGGCCCTATGTGGAGGAAGCGGAGAGGCTTCGGGTGCAGCACATGCAGGACTACCCCAACTATAAGTATCGGCCTCGCCGGAAGAAACAGCTGAAACGCATCTGCAAGCGAGTGGACCCTGGCTTCATGCTGAGCGGGCTGGCCCCCGATCAGAACGCCCTGCCCGACCAGCGAGTCCTCTGTCACCCCCTCGACAAAGACGAGGGCAGCCCTAATGGTATCAGAAGCGGCTTCTCCAGCCCCAGCTCCGTTCTGCCCGGCGTCAGAAGCTTCAGAGACCCAGCTGGCTCAAACAGCAGCTTTGACACCTACCCCTACGGCCTGCCCACTCCCCCTGAGATGTCCCCCTTAGATGCCATGGACCACGAGCATGTACCCCCTTCTTATTATTCAACATCTGGTAGCTCCTCCTGCTCTTCCTCCTGCCCAGATGAGCACCACCAGAATCAGACGCACATGGGCAGCCCTCCCCCCTACCACACCGACTACACTCAGACCCAAATCCATTGTGGGGGCACACACATAGGTCACATCTCTCACATGTCCCAAACTGGCAGTGGACTGATCCCTGGCCCGCCGCTGTCTTACTACAGTACCTCATCTTTCCCCCAGATTCACCACGGGCTCCACCACGGCCACCTGGGTCAGCTGTCCCCCCCACCAGAGACACAGGGTCACCTGGAGACTCTAGACCAGCTGAGTCAGGCAGAGCTTCTGGGTGAGGTGGACCGCAATGAGTTTGACCAGTACCTGAACTCCACTGGGGCCGGGTTCCATCCTGAGCAGGGCGGCAGCATGACTGTTACAGGACACATCCAGGTTGCGTCTGCAGCTGCCTCTGCATCTCCCAGCAGCACCACAGAAAGCACCCTCATTTCGGTGCTCGCGGACGCAACGGCGGCCTACTACAACAACTACGGCATCTCGTAAGCACCCATTAGACTTGTTGCCGATCAGAGACACCAACAGGGGTTTAAAGTGGGTGATGTTGCACCTGGGTGCCAGTAAGAGGATAAAAATGGCTGTGCTTTGATCTGTAAATGCAAGTCCCATATTAGCAGATATGAGCAAAATCCACCATGATTTGAACCTGAACTGATTGCTGAGCAAAATGATTGTCTGGAGCCGAGGAAAGAACAAAGAGCAATTGGAGGAATATGAAGAAAGGGAGATTGACACCTCAGGGATGCAGACACACAATACTATAGTACGCCACCTCCAGTTGTCATGACATTTCTAAACCAGAAGAACAATCGTAAAGACTTGTTGTCCACTTGTAAATGTCACCATGTTACTGTTGCCACCGCGGCATGTACAGACGCTCTTTAGCAGCTAATTTAAGTCCTTTGATGTTTCGCATAAATGCTAACTGTATTGCTATTATCAACGCTTTCCATTCGAATGTGTGTATGTTCTCTCTCTCTCTCATAAGTTTGGGAGCCTTACCTCAGTAGTTGTAATTGAATGAGGTTTTAGTTGGACATTTCTTATGCAATTTAACAAAACGGTGTATAATGAAGAAAAAAGGCGTTTATACTTCTTCTCAAGTACTTAATAATATATAATCATAACCTCTACCATGGAAAATAATAATGGTAACTATAAATGTATGCTGATTTAAGTTTGTGAAAGACAATAATTTAAAATAAAGTTACATTTTTATACAACGCAGTTGCTACTTGGATGATGTGCCCACAGAAAACATACCACAACAACATCATTATGTATGAAGTATTGGTAACTGATACACTTGAAAGGAATTAAACAATGGCGGATGAAACCCATTCCACTATATATATATATATATATATATATATATATATATATATATATATCACTTAAAAAAATAAAAGAAAGAAAAGTATTCACACTTTTCAGACACAAATGGGGGGGGAGGGGGCTATTTGTTCATCTTTGAATTCCGTGTCACGTATTCTTCTATCTAGCTGTTGTACTGCAAGTGGCCCATTCTGACACCCACTCCCCCCCCCCCCCTCTTGCTTTTTCCACCCTCCATCACATCATCCTTCTCCATCCGTCTCCACTCGCTTTCATTTCATCCCGCTACAGAGGATTAGTGTAAAACAGGCACAGCCGTCGCCACCCGCCTCCATCTCAACCGTCCTTTGTTTTCCTGGAGTCTTATTCTGGGTGCCATTCTTAGGCACTCCGGACCCCCACTCCCCCCAAACCCCCACCGCCCCCCACCACCCGCGTTCTATCTTGCTGATGCAGACCTTTCGTAATCTGTGCAGAATAAATAAAATAATAAATCCCAGGGCTTCGTTGACTGTTTTACACCCTCCTCATTTTTCTTTCTCTCTCTCTCTTTTAAAAAAAAAATGTTTTACCCCCTCTCTTCTCTTCTCTCCTCTCCTTTCCACTCCCCCCCCCCCCCCCCCCCCCCGTCTCAACCCTCTCTGTTCTCTTGAATTTTTCTTTTTCGATAAAAGGAATTCAAGGGGCTTTTGACAAATCCTGGAGTCTGGCTGTTCTTCCTGCATTTTTTTTGGGAACGGTTGAGTCGTGCTTCTTGTAAAGAGGATGTGGCGGAGGAGCGGTGTTTCCTGACTGATAAGGGAAAAGCCTCTCTCCGTCAGGATGTTTGGGCCTGGCTGGGCCCGGCATTAAAGAGCCAGGGAGAGGGAAGGGAACCCACTGTTCAGCAAGCGGGAGGAAACACTGCCGTGCTGATTAGCATCTTACTAACCCGTCTTTACTTACCCACCATTTGTTAGCCTGGCCTGTCGCACCGTGACCACAAACACACCACAAAACATCCACGCAGCAATGAGCAGGTTTCTCACTCTGAAAACCAGAAAACAACACTTTCATACCGGAACACTCGGTTAAATATGTAACTAAAATGACCTTTCTTCCCCCCACACCATGAGTGTGTGCTTTTGACACACCTTGTGATTAAACTAACCAGAATGACACCATTCATCAGACACCAGCGTTTGCTTCCTGCTGATGTCATGTTCATTTCTTCGGGGGTTAGATCATTACCTTTGTGCTTACAGGGCTTCAACACTCTTGAGGAGGGTGGCTGTATTTTGGACGTGGGGTGGTGCTCCGGGTGCTACGGGCTGAGAAGCATGTCTTTGGAGCGCCGTCGGCCCCAGAGTTGTCAGGGTCAGTTCACTGTGCCGCTCCAGGCTCCCTGCAATGTCTCAACAGTCACATCCACCACCTCAGGGTGGGACAATGTAACCGGAAACAAGGACAAAGACTCAAACGTCAACAAAGCATCATCACGTTAGACTTGAACTATAAAGCAGTGTTTTGTTATTATCAATATTGTCATATTATTCCCTAACGCTTTCATGTTTTAATAGTGTTAATGTTTTTAAAAGTTATTGCCACAACATATTTTTAGATAAGGAATACAAATATAAGCAGGATGAAGAAATACAGCCCTGTTCTTATTATGGTGATAATCCAATGCTGTTTCTTTTTTTAAGTTATTTAGCTAGTGGAGCAGGACAATTAAAAACCATAAAGGAACACTTTCACTGGCTACCATAATATATATATACACAAGTGTATACATACACATATGTTTATACACATATGTGTGTGTGTGTGTGTGTGTAAGTGGCCAGATATTTGTGGATTGTGTGACTGTTACGTTTCGTAAAGTGAGGGCAAAACACTCAACTCGTCCTCCTCAATCGTTTCTTTCCTAGAAGTTGACTCATCGTCATCACAACATTTAGTCAGAGGCTTCTGTTAAAAACCCGAGACAGCCATTGCTGCTGTTTTAGCTGCAATAAATCAACAAGAAAGGAAATAGAAAATGATGTGTCAACAAACACTGGCATGACATTGTCGCGAGCTGCATAAACTTGATTCCTTGAACATGCAGGCACTCGCAAGAAGTAGCTTTAAAGCCCCTTCTTCTGTGAGAAGGGAGCACGTGATCTATTTAATTTGACTTAATTGAATCGTTCACACATTTGCAGGTTCACAAAATTGACAAGATTTGCAAATATAAGGATATAGGCTGAACAAACAAAACGCCTCCTCTTGTTATTTCTCTCTGATTGCTGACTGGCTCAGTTCCAATGCCAGGTCAAGCCTGTGGAATGAGTCTGTCAGGTAGTCTGTTATGTTTCCTATTTCCTCCTCTGCCGTCATGTCACTTCCCTGGGCAAACAAACAACTCTGCGGTTTAACCCAACACCAACTGTCAAGGTAACGGCGTACGGCTCTGTGTGTGTGTGTGTGTGTGTGTGTGTGTGTGTGTGTGTGTGGATGGGGCGCAGAGCTTGCACAGCTGTGTAAAGTATTATTCATCTGCCGGGGCCGAGGTGCGCAGTGATCACTTTAAATATCAGTGTCCTCCCGAGGCAAGGAGGAGGCTGACTGTCTGCTTGGTCCAGCCTCCATTGTGTAGCCGGTGAGGGAGCGTCCAATCACGTCACAATTATGCTATATGACGTGAATCGGTGTATAGGTCATGGGGGAATTTTGATTTGATTTGGACTACATGACTATGGTATATTAATGCTCGAGACTAAGATGCCCTTTAAACCTACTTACATATCAAACACATGTGGACATATATGTATATATATATGTCTGCATGTGTTTGAGTTATTGCCTTGTTACTACATGAAGACAGTTGGATTACTACTAAGTTATCAAACCTAATATATGCATTTGCACATATTGTAAGTTATTTGCAATTGGATAAAGCACTGTTATCATTCAGAGTGATTCTTTGGGGATAATCATATCTTTCCTGTTAAGCCTTGCAAATAGAAAACAACATAACCCATTACAACATCCTCATTACAGCAAATGCACTGAACTTTACACCAAATTAAAATTTTCTGTGCGATGGATAAAGACACACTTACATCAGTAAACACTAAATGTTGTCGGAGTGCATTTCCAGTTGGAGTGTGTTACAGCCGCATAATAACCTGTTTACAATTTGTACTTGGCCCTAAATCTGGAAGGAGGAGGAAGAAAAAAAACACACACACACACACACACACACACACACACACATCTCACAGCAAGGGATTACGGGGTGCAGCTATTCTTCATCTCATTGTGGCTCAACAACAGGCAGAGTGTGGGGTGGCAGGCAGGCGTGTACGTCGCCGGACGAAGAATGGACCAGACCCGTCGAGGGACAGGTGCCATGTGGCAGAGGATGTGCGGGGACACAGATGGGGACCCCTGGAAAACTTGGGGGACTGTACGAGCAGCCAAGGGCCTCCCACCCGTACCTGTGCTGTGAATGCTGCAGCTGAACGGGATCCGGCACCTGTTCTAAGCAGATACAGGCTACCAGCAAAAGCACGGAGGGAGGCCAGCACATGGCTGCCAACCCAGGGAAGGAGAAGGCTAGATTTCCATTTACCCATAAGCACGGCCTGATTACCAAATCGGCACAGGCGGCAAAGCTTGTGCAGCACTGCAAGATGCACGGGGAAAAAAGGATTTAGAAATGTCCTCCAAAACTATATGCATGTCAGTAAACTCCCCACTTTAATAGGATAGTTGCGGTTGTGTATTAGAATGTTTTTTTTCTTCTCAAATTAGAAACAGTGCTGAAAAGTCAAGGGATATAAATACTTACAATCACGGATGTATTCTTTTTTCTTTTTTTTTTTAAACAAGTGATGCAAAATTGCAGTTCATGTCCTATTTTTACCATCTGGCCCGCATTGGTCCCTCTTTCTATCTCTAATATCATAGCTGGCACTGGTGTGTCTGTGCCGCAGCGCTCTCTGGCTTGTTTTTGACTGCCGCAGAGTGTCCCAGGGGTGGTGTGACTCTTCACCTCAATGTGGAGGAGGATGTTCCTATTGTGCTTCCTAATTGCAATGTGGTTGTTCCATTTGAGAGATAGAACGTCCTTATCTGTTCTGCGTGTGATCCAATATGGTGGAAATAACTGGAAGAGGCATTATTTGTGATTGATTGCTTTGATATAATACTTAGTGCAGTGTTTTTAAATCTCTGACAACTTTGTTCAATCAAGACCAGGAGGATACATGCAGTGAAATTGTAAAGGATATGGCTAATTACTGCATATTTAACGAAAGTTTAAAATTGAGCATCTTATGATGTGCTGCTGTTTTCGCTTTATACAAATCACAGTTAATTTTTGACAATGCTCTTTAAAAGGGCTCTTTGATCACAAGAGCTGCATGTCTTAAGTAACTCTCTATTTGAGTTGGCTCACACACTTCCACCGTGCTTCTGGACCTGTTGTCCTGCACCAACAGAGTTTACTCAGCGTGCATCCTGAAAAGCAGACGCACTAATGATTTAGATGAGTGATGTTATAAGTTCAGTGTAGTGAGAGAGACCCTTTTACCAAATACTGTGGAGGATAGACAAAGCAAAACAGGGTGACAGCTCGTGAGACATCCTGAGTGTGCTTACATTATGAATATATTAACATATATATCATAAAAATCAAAACGGAATACGACTTGAAAAGTTTGATGGAATTCAAATAGAAATGTTAACATTCAAATCATTATTTGCTTGATGGGCATGAATGTTAAATGAACGAATATTATTATAAAACTGGTAGCAATTACATCTGATCTTTTTTTTCTTCTTTTAACAAGGGTAGTAACAAACAACATGCTTGTGTGTGTGTGCTTGTGCGTCTGTGTGTGCACATCTGTACCCTCAGCAACTTATCCTCATACAACAATGCATATGATGTCCTAAGAAAAGAAACATTTTTCGTGCATTTTTCATACAACAGCAACACTCATTACATGCATACCGGTCTGCCGGCCCTAAATGCATCATCATGGGCTTATGACGATTAGCTGACAATTAGCTGACGTTTAGCCTTTACACCTTCACTTCATGAGTGATTTTTTGCATTAGTTTCTGCAAATTAAGTGTGGCAGATGTGTATGCAGGTTGGACAGGACATACGGTAAGTTGAGGCGTCAAGGTAGGAGGGGAGGGGGCTTGAAAAAGCCTTGAAAAATAAATCAAAACCCTGGAGCCTATACTAGTTTAATGCGGCCTCACTGATAACCACCAAATGTCATCCACAGAACAGTCAAAATCTCTTCTCCAGATGTGATGGACGACAGAAGTCAAGTGTGAATTCATCTTAGATACTGAGCTTCCAAGCTTCGACCTCCCACCTCTACAGGGAGTGAATGAGTTGATACAGCGTCACCCCGTGGGACCCCATTCGTTTGCATTACTAACCTGAGATTAAGGTAAGCGAAAACATTTTATACAAATAACACAAATAGTATAATGATCTGATTCCTTTATCGTCCCATGCATCTCACAAAGTATCGATAGCTTTGACAGACCATTGTGGAATTTGAAACTCAAAGACGGCTTGTACAGAGATTAAAGTTATTAAATATGGACTCGTAGGGCTATGGGTTAGCCATTTTAAGTGTGATTTCTACCATGTTGATAGTAAAAAGGACATCATGGAACCAAGCTGACCTTTTAAATGTCTGGGGGACAAGAGGAATATACAAGGTATTGTAACGGATGAATGTCTTTTGATAATCAATTAATCATTTAAGGATTTTTTAAAGCACAAATGTCTAAAAATGAACTGATTCCTATTTTGAAACTGAAATTCTTTGTTGGTCAGACACTTAAAGATGCCACATTTGATGCTCTCGTAAATTGTGATTGATAATTTCTTTGTTGTCCTTTTACCTAAATCCTTCTCGATTGATAACCAAGAAAAATAATCAGCAGGTTAATTGATAGTTAAATTAATGTTTAACCCTAATTCATATTTATTAGTATTTATTGGCAGAAAAAGAACATGTGCTATGTACACAAAGAAACCCTGGCCACACCTCTGGACTCGCGTTAATTACCCAGGGACCTGTAGATGTAAGATGACTGACCAGTGATGTGAGTTCCTACAGGCCACAGGAACAACAAACCCCATTATAGCTGCTTTTTCAGAGATAAAGTGCGTCAGTCATGACACACAGCATTTCCGCTGCCTTGATGTGCACTGTTAAGACTCAGAATATCTGGGTAAGAGCACTCCTGTATGATCTTGGCAATGGGTCACTCTGGCATCATTTCCACGCTCACTCCCATTCCTCTGACCTTTACGTTGCGGGTCTAATATTTGGGATGTTGTTGATGTCTGAGCTCAGAGGAATCCCTTCCTGCAGGGTGCTCAGCGCAGTTTCCTTAAAGACTCAACATCAAAAATGAGATACGTGGAAATGACTCACACAGTTGTCCCCAGAGTTCAGACACTTTAACCAAAGTACCATGTTGACAAGTTCAAAACAGGATATGAGCTGGATAGGTCTATGTTTATTACAGATGGCGGGCTACTTAAGAGCATTGATAGCTGAAAGCTCTGATAAGCAACTAAAGCAGCGACAGTCACGTATCCACAAGCATGAACTCACAAACCATTGGTCTCAACTTACAGCGCTATACAGAAGCTATATTACATAAGACTGATTCAAACATGGCTCCACTAATGTCGTGTTTAGGCTCCTTGGACACTTCAAATACTTCTTCACTCTGGAAACAGAAGTGCAGAAAGAAGTGGGTAAATGTATATCAAAACATTTTACAGAATCAAAACTCTGCAATGTGCAAACTGCAAGTTTTAACCTGTAGTTTGGTTAATTGTGCTGACACAGCTTGCACTTTCAAGAGACAGTTTACCCGAAGGTGTTTGGAACTAAGATTCTATAAAAAAAACATTAATTACAATAGCCCATGAACTTATAGGTTAATTTATGCCATCTATAAACTGAACAATTTCTGCTTAGTAGGATAATAATTCAAGAGGCAAGAGTGCCTCTCCGACAGAACAATTCAAAAGCATTCGTTAGTTTGGTTTGACTCTTGGGTCATTCCTGTTGAGAAGCAACATTTCCATCCATCCATCAATCCATCTATTATCTGAACCGCTTTTCCTATTCAGGGTCGCCCGGAGCAGCTCCCAGCTGACATTGGGCGAAGGCAGGGTACACCGTGGACGAGTCTCCAGGGCAAGACGCTCACGCTCACATTCACGGGCAATTTGGAGTCATCAGTTAACCGATAGCTGCATGTCTTTGGGCTGCGGGAGTCAGCCAGAGAACTCGAAGGGAACCCACTTTGACACGGGGGAAAACATGCAAAAGTTTTTGCCATATCTAAGAAACTGCCAGGAAACATATTATTGGTCAATCTCAGGCACTTAAATAATAATAATGTTGGGTGATTTGGTTTGTATTGGTCTCTAGACCTAACATGGATAGGACCAATTTTCTTTAGAGTTAATCTAAACGAAATGGATCTTTAAGAGCCGGCAAATTAACACAGTGAAACAGCAGATTAACACAATGAAACAGCAGATTAACACAATGAAACAAGCAGACATGAGAGAAAGTTTATGCTCACACTTCTTAGTCCTTTGAGTTTCCTACAAAAAATACGTTAGGCTACTTCCTGAAAATGTTTTTTTCTAAATGGCTAAATGATCCGGCAAAAACAAAATACAATGCAGGCATAGATGTATCTAATATATATATATATATATATATATATATATATATATATATATATATATATATATATATATATATATATATATAATCAGAGAGAGAGCGAGTGAGAAAGAGATAGTTTAACATTGTGTATAACATATACAGTATATTTTGAGTATACTGTAATAGCTTTAAGTTATTGTAGAAGTTGATTTATTTGCACTGTGACCATGTTAAAATTGATCATGCGTACCAACAAAAAAATTTAGTATAGAAAAGTATTTTAGTGTGCAGTTTTCTGTGTTTATGTGATGAAGTAGACCTTAAAGTAGATATATAAGTTAAGCCATTTGTAGTACACATTGTAAAGAAAAATGTGAGAAAGTAATCCATGGTGACAAATAAAAATAGTTGCAGCATTCTTCCATTGAATTGATGTGGTTTACTGCGTGTTAACCTCTAGTGGCCATGAGAGACGCTGCAGCCCACAGTCCTCCCGCATGACGTCCCCACCAAGCAGAGAGAGGTCTGTGAGATTATTTCCCGACTTAGAAATGTCCTGTCCCATATTCTATTGCAGAACTGTAAGTTTCCTGTCATTGCACTGGAAAATCCCGTGATTTGAGATTCAGGCTGACATTAGATGTTATCTTTCTTGAGCTACATCCACGCTAGTTATTCCGTTTTCTTCTATTTTAAAATATTGTAATCGCGAATATTGTGTGACGTCATTTGTACAGAAGTCATTTATGTGTAACTTATATAGCGTACTATCAAAAGTATGGTATACTATCAGTCAGGATGGCCGAGCGGTCTAAGGCGCTGCGTTCAGGTCGCAGTCTCCCCTGGAGGCGTGGGTTCGAATCCCACTTCTGACATAATTTTTTTGTTTTGTGCTCCTCGCTCACACTGTTTTCAATCGTCGGCCATTGGCCCAAATCATTATTGCGCAAGCACAGCGATTAGTCGCCGACAATGGATTTTTGCTAGCCTCACCTGATCCAGCTATACACAACACACTGTTCTCAATCGGCCATTGGCTCAAATCATTGTTGCGCGAGCACAGCTATTGGTCGCTGACGATGGGTTTTTACTAGCCTCACCTGATCCAGCTAAACATTGTAGGACTTCTGTAAAATTATGCCTTCTACTACATAGTGTTGCTTTTTGTGTTATGGTGGTGGTATTACACATATGGAGCAATATTGTCTGTTAACCTTTGAAGTAGCATCCACCTCATTACATAAGGAAAATAATAATGATGCAAATAATGTGATCGTTTTCATTATCAATAAATCTGGCAATTATATTAATTGATTAATCGTGGAGTGAATAAAATGTTTCTCAAAGTCGAAGTATAACGTCTTTAAAAATACTGTTTTGTCAGTCCAAAATCAAAAAGATATTGAGTTAAATATGATAAAACTGAAAAAAGCAGGAAAATCTATTTTACACGCTAAAAACAGCCTTTTTCTGTAATTTTTGCATGAATCATAATTAATCAATTATAAAAACAGTTGGTGATTACTTTTGTGTTGATCGACTAATCATTTTAGCAACTAATCATTGCAGCTCTAAATCTGTTACATCGGTTTCGCTAAACCGGAATAATAATAAAACAAAACAACAAATGTATAAATAAAACCAGACATTTTCAGTGGTATTCCCCAGAAGTTCTTTTTAAGTATAATAGGATTTGTCCAGAGCTTGGCCCTGCTACTGCAGGATAAAGGTCTGTGTGTGTTTAAAAGTGCGGTCAAGGCGGCTTCTCTTGGTTATATTTAAATTCCCAGCCTGTGATCCTCACTGTGACCTCCCTGCAACTTTACTCTGCGACAGTAAAGGTTAAAGAGTAACAGGGGTAAATCCTGTCTGGGCACTTATTACCACTCTATAACTCTTGCATGGTTTGTTTGAATGTATTCATCATCTCAGATTTAACATGCATGCGCAGATGACATATTCCATATATTATTATCTTCTCTTTTTGTAGATAGAACAATCAACGTTACTAGTATTTGTTTTGAACTTGTGTGCATAATGATTACTTAATATCTCATCATAGGAGGTTAACTGTAATTACTTTTTAGGTGCAATTTGTTCCTATGTTTTGGCCTAAATCAATGCAATTACATAACAATATTAGTATGTGTGACCATAATGGACCTTTTTTTAGTGAGAGTATTTATCACGTCTTTTACTCAACCATGAACTTGGGTTTAAGTCGTACCTTTCTAACCATTTATTAAGGCTCCAACTTCCTGGGTAGCTTTAGTATATGTGACTAACATTGCAGGAGTACTGCTGCACAGCAGGTTGCACACTAATTAGCCCTGATATGTGAGCTGCAGCCAGGAGGGGGGAGTGCTAAGCCTTGAGAATCAGCACTCACGTGTGAGCTTGACGGATGATGAGCTTCAGGGCGCCCTGCTGCGACTGTGATCCAAACTGCATTGGCATGGTGCGGCTAGACAGCTGACTGAAATGTCATGCTAATCATATTTAATTTAATTTGATGCAGGGAAATTCTTTCTTTGTGGCACTTTTGAGGTCTGACAGGGCAGGTGTTGGATTGAGTGGTTTGATTGATTGATCACAGAAGACATGAAAGCCCTTGTATAAGAATATTATTTCAGAATTCAAACATTTGATGAAAAGATATATCTTCCCTTCATTCAGCTGACTCAAACTGATGGCCACCTCCTTCACTTGACTCGAGGGAGTGAAGAGGAGGTGCCCTTCTCACGCAGACGAGCCCACAGAAAACAATAACCATGTTCTCGGCATTTACTTACATGACTCAGCAGAGGGGTCTTTCTGCTATTTTCTTCCCATGAGTCACGACAAAATAAAGCCCTCCTCGAGTCAACTCCAGCCCACCATGACACATTAAGCTCTTTAAGACTGAAGACAGATGGCCGCATGGGGGCTTGCCGCACTGTGCGTGAGTTTGTAGGCTTTGTGGGAGTGGGCGCTCCTGTGATGAAGCACTTCTTGAAACTCCCGGCATCATAGGGAGGGATCAGCATGCCTTCTGTGAGCCTCTGATAAGGGTAACCCTTCATGTTTTCTGTGGCAGTTCTTTTGTCCTTGTAAAAAGTGAGCTGACCTCGAGTGATATTTAGATGGGGAAAGTACAGCCTCTAAAACAGCATACAAATGCAGGCGAAACTTGTAGGATGACATGTTTTGGGCCCTGTGTGCATTTCACAACCAACAGTATGAAGAGACTTTGCCAAACAGGCAGCTATGAGGATGTAGGCCAATTAGCCGGGGGCAGTTCCTCTCTCATTAGCAACACAGTGGAATGGAAAATAAATAAATAAGTAAAATGCTGAGCAATGAGATGACTCTTTGTTTCCTGTCTGTGATGATTACACGGCATGACAGGTGTGAAATAGACAATGGACATTTTTGGCTGAATATCACTGGAGAACTTATTCTAACTCACACAGGCTCAGCCCTCTACTGGACTCTATGGGTAATACTCTTCCAATCACAAGCATGCATTCGTCCACTGAACATTTGAATAACCGTAGCCGGCTAATCAGGACGTGCCTACCTGAACACGGAGACCCCAAAGCACATAAAGCTATTATTGATATTATTGGCTAATCCCTAAGGCCACTCTGAAGGAACATACACTGAAGCAGGCAGTTGGCAAACTCACAATATGATGCTAATTCAGCAAGAAAGTCTATAGTTTTACAGAATAAACTGATATTTGACAGGGACTTAAAAGAACAACAAACAAAGAAGAGGCCACTGAAAATCTTGGGGTCATCTTGTTCTCAAGATATTGAAACTTAACACAAGTTATTGTAATAAGAATAATGTTCACTGTTACAAGGCCACTTGGTATATACAAATATTTTTTCATGCACAACTCTGTTCAGACCGCATTATGTAGTGTTGGAGACAAAAAACCAGCATAAACTGCAACCATAATGCCTGAAGGGACTAAAGGTGGCAGGTAAAAGAAGCACCTTTATGCCTTGTCATAGATTGTCTCTGAGCCTTCGACTGCTTTCTAAAAGTGTGTTTGATTCCCTTTATGCAACGCGGAAGTCGAAGTCATGTGTCCAAAGCCTCAGCAGATTTCAGTCCAATCTCAGAGTGATTAGCGAGGCTTTTCATTCTATCCTTAGCTTCCCATGTATGTGATTAGTTGGTAGGCCCGCTTCTGGAGGGAGGCTTTTAAACTGGTTTCTCGCTTCTCTGCTCGCAATACCTCCAAAGTTTCTTTGGGAGTTAGTAGCGTACACGATGTGGCTTTGGGACTATTTATTTTCACTTTGGTTCTTCAATGGTTCTGGATGATGTGAGTATACATACTTGGCTGGTCGACAATGTCTTGTGTACATTAAATGTGATTTGCATGGCAGCAGAAATAGGCACTAATAACTGAAAATACGACACTGGAAATCTGCTCTTGCAAACGATCAAATTAAGAACTAAGAAAGGGTGCAATAATCCATGTTTAACTGGATGAACTCAGGCTGGCCTGTATGCAGGATGTACCTTTTATTTTCCTTTGAACTTGTTTTATTTGCCTCTGTTGGCAAACACGACACCATATGGATGAATGGCATTATTCTAGGGATCCAAGGCCACATACGTTTCCTGGTTATGGTGAATAAAGAAAAAAGAGAAAAGAAGTTTGCATCCATATTCAGCAGTTAGTATTTTACTAACCAGATTATGCAATCTGTAGTCGACAGTACTGCCTTACAGTACGGTTAGTTATCTTTACACACAAATATAAAATGTCCCTGCAACTTTTCTATTATGATCACAAAGCATCCTGTTGCACCTGTAATGTGGTCATCCTGCAAAACAAATCTGTATTATTAGCCATGCATTTCTTTGGGACGTTATGCTTTGGCTTGTTGCCGAGATCATGAAACATACCATGGACAACGTCGGCATCCAATGTCAGAGATGAAAGAATAACTGGTGCACACAGATGATATGATTGATATTATAACATTAGTTAGAAGAATGTTTTCAAATATCAGAATTCAGTTAATTCTCAGATGCAGTATCTGAGACTACCCGTATCCATTTATAGCCTGCACTTTTTTTCCGCGGGCTATAAATGGATACTGTAGGTTCACCCTGAAGACTTAAAGGCTGATGTTGGCAACGCGTATTCACAGCGATCAATTACTCTTCTATTCTCTGGCAAAATGATCAACTAGAGTAAACACTTGCTGCTTTACTTGTCCACACCATTGCTAATACAAAAAAAAAGCCTGTTCTTTATATGTGTCAGTCAAGCTTAGCCTATTTTATAGCCACCGAATTGGACGCATTTGCATTTCATAATGGGCTTGCATGCCTTTCAATCAAGCGACAATGAATTATCTTTACCTCCTAGTATTGTCACAGTAAAAAAATGCATTGTGCTTAGTGCAGATATTGCTGTTTTTTATAGGTAATCCTTGTGTTATTGATTGCAGGAAAAGCTGGCTGAGGATGTATTTCCTTCATTGACAGTGACACTCACCGAGGTAATGTCCACTTTCCCTGGTAACAGGGACTTAAGCTTGTTATTTAAAGTCACTTAGAGGATTTATTTGTGGCTGTGTGCTCATTATCCCTGTCTTCATTAACTCTTTGATCTTCTCAGCAGACTGTACATACAGTATGGAACATACATTTAAAATGATTGTAACAGCTGCTCATCTGTGAATGAATCTATACTTATATATATTTGATTGCTTTGTGTCAAATATAATAACATAGTGGACATAAACATCTATATACACTAAGTATGAAAAGTAAATTAAGTGTATAAAAGCAAGGTCTGTGACCTTATGCCAACAAAATAAGTGTCCACACATGTAATGTCTATATATACTTTCTTAAGAAGTAAATCAATGCCTTCGACTTAGTTAGATAAACGCCGAACAGTATTGTGCTGATTACACCTACAGCCTTAAAGGTGTCTCTTTGGAACGATATTTAGATGAGACTTATGTCAGCCTTCAAACATGCTTGAGTACTAATTTAGACTTAAGGACTGAGGAGCTTGGGTTATCAGGGAAAGCTAAATTGGCTGTGCAAGTTCACGAGTCAAAGGTCATAGGAATTTCCCTTCAATCATTTTTTTAAAACCTTTTGTGTTACATTTATCTTTCAGCCTGGGGTGAGTGGGAGCCACACAGATGTGCGGTGCAACACCTTCCCCTGCGCAGGAGAAACATGACTACCCCCTGACAACCTGCCCTCTTCTTCTGCTCACCTGAGACCACCCTTCAACCAGAGCAGGGAGATTACCCCCTAAAATGTCCTCCCACAAACGCAACTTCGAGTGCTTCAATGCTATAGGTAGTGAAGGCTCACACAAGTCTTCTCTCCCCTTCAAGCATTGCACCGACCGACTCCCCAGGATCCACCACCATGGCATGGTGGCCCACCATGAACCTCTTGAGGAATGCTACCTCTGCTCTCAGTGCAGACATACCCAGGCCCTGGAAGAGATACAATCTCAGGTGACACCTTTGTATCACACTCATACCCCATATCACCACCAGTATGTTCTCAGGGGACCGACCAGGCCTGAGGAGCACCCTGTGGCACACGCAGGCCTCATCCATCATCATAGGTATAATAAGACGGTGGTGCTGGTGAAGAACAGCGACCCCTCATCCAGGAAGACCATCGTCTTGCACCGCAGGAGTCTACGAAGTTTTGGGCTTTTCTTGGAGGAGGTTTCTGAGCTCATGCAGTACCGTGTCAGGAAGTTATGCACTCTGGAGGGCCACAAGGTAAGGTCAACAACACCTGGAACGAGAAGGTTCTGAAAAGGGATGTTTTATTTTTTAACTTGAAATTCTCTCACACAACCTACAGAGTTTGGGAGTACAGGGGTTGTATTAGATTGTATTTTATTATGTGATCAGGAAACTTATTTTTCCAATAAGAATTTCTGTTTAGGACACAAACATAAATTCTGTCCATTATGCTTTCCTGAAATTAAAGGATGGCTGATTCTGAAACGGACCGTAGTAATATGAGTTGGGTTTGGCTCTAAAAAAGTACTACAGGAAATATGTTTGTTTAAAGTGCTGCTACACATTTATGGCTGAGATTGAAAACCAGAGTGAAAGAGAGGCCTCTAGTGACGGGACTGATTCCCTACTCAATCCCAGCTGAGAGCTTTGGAAACTATTGATTTCCCAAAAAATTGCTTAATGGCAACATTCAATTAAAAAAAACACATCTCTTATTTTAATATACTGAGTGTTTTTATACACATTCCAAATCATATATAAACACATTTCCCTTTTTATTTTCTATTTAGGCTTTCTTTGAAATATTTTGCCATCTATCCCATACTGCAAAGAAATTATTTATGAGATAGGAGAGTCTACCCCATGCACTAAAATCTCCATGAAATGTATGGAAACATCCAACAACGGATGTTACCATCCAAATCAACAGGATATTCTGTTTTATTTTAATTTCACCGAGGCTAGCACTGTCTCCTCACAGCGAGAGGAACCTGGGTTTGATCCCTTCTGTGAGGAGTTTGCGTGTTCTCCCAATGTCAGCGTGGGTTCCCTCCGGGTTCTCTGGCTTCCTCCCACAGGCCAAAGAATGCAGCTTAGGTTAATTGATGACGCTACATTGCGGTGTGGATGTGAGTGTGAATGGTTGTCTGTCTTTGTGAGTCAGCCCTGCGATAGTCTGGCGGCCTGTTCAGGGTGAATCCTGCCTTTGACTAATGTCAGCTTATGGATAATTGTTCAGTTTCTTTTATCAGAATAATTTCATCTCGGAGAAAGACTGCTGTAACTAATGTGCAATTGCTTGACATTTACACAACAGATATATTACAATATCCGTTTAAGTTGCTTTAGATTTAATAGTTTGTTATAATCTAAGTCCAGTGGAATAAATATTTTGAGTGTGTGCATGAGAGAATGAAACGAGGATATTCCCTCACACATACATTCATCAGATTGTGTGTATTTCTCCAAACCTCATTAATCTTGGTCACATCAGAGCTATTTTTGAGAGAGGGAGGAAAAACAGGTCAACGTTGAAACTCCACTCCCCTACTTTAATACCAGAGGTGTCTCAGAAATGTGTCTTCCACAGTGGCAATTAATTATCTTCACCTGGGCTATGTGTGACCACGGATGAAGCCATTCATCTGCCTTCACCAACATCGGATTCAAATTCAAAAATGCACTGCTTACTAGCAAAATAAAATCAACAAAACCCTCACATTTTTAGTCTATGTTTCTCTAAATTACCTAGCTGTCAGTAGTGAACAGAAGCAGCGGTATTCAATATTATTTATCATGAAAACGCAAAAGCACACTTAGTAACAAAAACAAATTGGGATGCAGTATTTTATACTATCTTTTTGCTACTTCACCACACGATAGATACAAATATGCAATAGAAATTATACATATATATATATATATATATATATATATATATATATATATATAAATAAATAAATTTAATACAGTATTATCTGTGTTTCATTGTGTTTTTAAGATAGAGAATATGATAAGTAAGTTGTACCTTTTTAACCTCAGTGAAAAACAGTGGTTCATTAGTAATTAGTACTTTTGCATGCTTGGGAAAACAGGTCAATACACACTCACCCTCAAGATTAGCATTCAGCCATGGAGGCTAATCACCTGTGAGACAAGTGACTCATATTTTAATTCACCCCACTGTCATGATGAAGATGATTAGCATTCATGACATCAGCCATCCACTTTTGTCAATCACGTTGCAATACCAGCGGGCATAAAGAGAGACTGTTACATTATACATTTTATTCGGAGGACGTCTCCTAAAGCAAAGTAAATCAAAGTAATGATGTTGCATTCATAAAATGTTTCCCTATAGATATATAATTTGAGTAAAAGAACAGGCATTCACTAAAATCATAATTACAAACTAACATCAGTTGAACAATGTTTAAAACATGGTTACTGGACACTTTTGATATTAAACAAAAAACCCAATGACCACAGTCTCATATATGCATTAAGTTGCACGGTTACAAATGATCCACCCAATGGCATATTATAGATTATATAAGAAACACAAGGCAACAGTAAACATGTGGTCCCTGTTATTGCAGGAGGCCTCTTTACAGGTACAATAGTAGGTGCTAAAGTTGTAAAACTCTGCACTCTTTACACCTTATTCTTACTCTGCATTTAGTTTGCTCAAACCTACAGTGCCTATGAAGCTGACCCTATATCCCGAAAAAAACACACACAAAAAAAGCCTGAAATCTACTTGGTGAAATTCCCCATCTACTTCAAATTATGGCTTGCCTATGGCATTTAATTCAAAATGTTTCAAATCAAACATGCTTGTAATCTCTCTGTCTATTAGTTGTTGTTTTAAACTGTATTCAGTAAACAGGTTCACTCTCAACTTATATACTTCCTGTTCTTCTGTTTTAGATTGACAATGTTCAGAGTCTCATGCAGTGCCCCAGTGTGCTTGTCTGTGTGGGACGTGAGCCTTCTCACCAGTCCATTGTGGAGAATTGTCAGAAAACATCTGATGACAAACCTTCGAGTGTGAGGTCACGCTCCAGCGGCTGCAGAGAAAAACATGGCGGTAGGAGAAAGAGTTCATTGTCACTGACTTCAGTTCTGAATTATGTTTTTAAAGGAATTACTAAATACACTCTAAGCAGTGTTTCATTGGCGAAGGATCTACAATATACAGTACAATCGTTTTACACACTGCTATGTCATTTATTCTTTTGTCTGTCTTTTTTTGGGTCTTGATTGGAAACCAAGGACTTCCAACAAAGAAAAGTATCACCAATCAACAACTGGAAACAGACAAGTCTACCAGGCAATCTGCGCCATATGACAAGTCGTTACCAGATGGAACCGACTCTCCGGAAAATGTGGACTCTTACCTGCACAGTGGTGATGAAATGAGAGATGATGATATAGAGAAACGGGTTCGTGTCAATAAAGATGGCAGTTTGTCCATGGAAATGAAAGTGCGCTTCCGGCTTCCAAACGACGAAACAATACATTGGTCGACAGAAGTAAGAAAGACTACAGGTGGGACAGGTGAATTCCTACAAAGACACAATAACCCCTGTTTTGCACAGGTCAGTGATAAGAGCTATTCAGAATCTGAAAACATCTCTACTGGTGAGCAAGATGAGGCTTACATCCCAAGGCACTATCAAAGACATACAGAGGAGCCTCACTGTCCTCACTGTTGCAGTCACTGCCAGGATTATGACATCTGGAAAAACGTCACAGGAACACAAGGGGCAACTCGCTGCATTCGAACATCCAGCTCAAGTGCATCCTCACATACAATGGTCTCTAGAAAGACAGTGGTTGAAAGGCAAACTAGTGAAGAGCATATAGAACAAGTAGTACAGAGAGACACTTGTGTGGAGCAGACTGTTGAGGCAGCGGAAATTGTAGAGTACTGCACCATCCGGAGTAGGACTTGCTCACCAAAGTGCAAGATGCCATCCTCCACACCGGACAACTGTGAGGTGTGTGTTGACAGTTCCCCAAATGATCAGGTAAATGTCAAAACTGCTCAAATACCAGAGCAAAAAGAACAAACCGAATCTTCTTGTGCTTCCTCTGAAGTTTTAACTGACAATGAGGAGCATGTTCCACTGAGTGCTTCAAGAGCATCTTCTCAGAATAGTAAACCTGAAAGTGAAGAGACCACTGGAGGGTTAGGGTTAGATACAGCATCATCAATGCAACATTCATCGCTGAGCCCTACGGATAGAACATCAAATGCTTCAGGACACTCAAGCAAGTCAAGAAAATCCACAAGATCCCACACTTGTAATTGCGGAGTGTCTAAAGGTCTTGAAGATGACTCAACACGACAAATCAATGCCCAATCTGATGAGGAAGGTGGGATACAAAGAGATCAACCAAGTGCCAAGTCTGTCAAATCAAATACCTCTCGCAAATCAAATGAATCTGAAGAAATACAGGATTCAGAGTCTGAAGACGTAGAGGAGAAAAGATCCCAAAGTGCCATGTCAGTTTGTTCAAATGCCTCTACAAAATCCGATGTTTTAGACGCAACGGCTGAAGAAATGCCAGCACATGATGACCAAGAAACCCAAGAAAGACCATTAAGCAGAAGGTCTGTAAAATCCTCTAAAAAGGAAAAATCAATTAAGTCAGAAGTGGCGGCTGAAAAACATAAATCGGAGGCGGAGGAGGATGAGAAGGATGAGAAGGAGGAGGAGGAGGGGGAGGGGGAGGGGGAGGGGGAGGGGGAGGGGGAGGGGGAGGAGGAAGAAACTGTGGAGAGAGCTCCAAGTACCATGTCAGAAAAATCCATTAGGTCAAATGCATCCGCGAGATCCAGAAACTCAAATGTATCTGAACTATCAATAGTGTCTAATCTTTCACCTGAAGAAAAACAGGCTGAAATTAAAGAAAGAGCATTGAGTGCAATGTCAGCCAGGTCTTTCAAGTCAAATGTATCAGCAGCATCTAGAAAGTCAAAAGGCTCTGGAGGAATGAAAAGAGTAAATGCTGAAGAGCCAATGAAGAGAGCAACTAGTGCTATGTCAGCTAAGTCTAATGCAGAAGAGGAAAGTGAAGGGAGACCACAAAGCACAACGTCATTAAATTCAGCAAAGTCAAACATTTCTGCAAAATCCAGCAAATCTAAATCTTCTGAAGTTCCGAATATAGAAAGTGATGACAATCATGAGAATGGAAATGATGAAGAGCTGACTGAAGATGATGAAGCTGAAGCGAGAACATCTAGTGCCATGTCAGAAAGATCCGTCAAGTCCAAATCATCTGCAATATCCAGTAGCTCAAAAGCCTTTAAAGATCGGTCTGAGGAAAACAGCAATGATGACAACATTGCAGAAAGAGCACCGAGTGGAATGTCAGCAAAATCTGTCAAGTCAAATGCCTCAGCCATATCTATAACATCATATTTGTCAGCCAAAGCAGCCAAATCACGACAGTCAAATATTTCTTCCGAATCCAATATGTCAGAACATGGAGAAAGAGCTCCAAGCAATTGTTCAACTAAATCTGCACGGTCAAATGTTTCGGCAATGTCTATGAAATCGAGAGGTTCTGCAGTTCCGTCTGAAAACGGTGGTGATGCTCCAGAAGAAAGTGTTGTTGAAGAGGAGGCTGAAGGGAGATCAGTGACCTCAATGTCAGGACAGTCAGGTGAGACCAGCATTTCTGCGAGATCAAATAGGTCAAAAGTGTCTGCTCATGTTCCAGCTGAAGAAGGCTCTGAGTCTTCTGAGGATGTAAATGACAAAGAGCAAACTGAAGAAAGAGCAGCGAGCAGCATGTCAGCCGAATCAGTCCAGTCACACGTTTCTGACATATCTAAAAGTTCTGCAAAGAGAGCACCAAGCAATTTGTCAATCAGGTCTGCAAAATCAGCAAAGTCAAACGTTTCTGCAAAATCTAGAAGATCAAAAAATTCTGAAGTTCCCTTGGAAGACGGTGTTGACAGTCCTGAGGAAAGAGTTGTTGAAGGGGAGAGTGAAGGGAGAGCACTGAGCTCAATGTCAGCACAGTCTGTTCAATCAAATATTTCTGTGAGATCAAATAGGTCCAAATGTTCTGCTCATGTTCCAGCTGAAGAAAGCTCTGAGAGCCCTCATGAAGAAAATGACAAAGAGCAAACTGACGAAAGAGCAGCAAGCAGCATGTCAGCCGAATCAGTCCAGTCACACGTTTCTGACATATCTCTAAAGTCTGCAGAGAGAGCACCAAGTGCTTTGTCAGCTAAATCAGCAAAGTCAGATGTTTCTACTAAATCAAAAGCTTCTGAAGTTCATTCTGTAAAAACCTATGGCACTCCCGATGAAGGTGATGATGAAGAGGAAGCTCCAGAACGACCACAGAGTGCCATGTCCACAAAAACGGCAAAGTCAAGTATTTCTGCAAAATCAACAAAGTCAAGAGGACTGAATGGTCCAGCTGAGGAACATTTATCTGATCATGAGGAACATGCAGAGAGAGCTCCAAGCCACATATCAGTCAGATCAGCAAAATCAGCAAAGTCAAACGTTTCTGCAAAATCTAGACAATCAAAAGTTTCTGAAGTTCCCTTGGAAGACAGTGTTGACAGTCCTGAGGAAAGAGTTGTTGAAGGGGAGAGTGAAGGGAGAGCACTGAGCTCAATGTCTGTCCAGTCAGTTCAATCAAATATTTCTGTGAGATCAAATAGATCAAAATGTTCCGCTTATGTTCCAGCTGAAGAAAGTTCTGATGAAGAAAATGACAAAGAGCAAACTGAAGAAAGAGCAGCAAGCAGCATGTCAGCCGAATCAGTCCAGTCACACGTTTCTGACATATCTCTAAAGTCTGCAGAGAGAGCACCAAGTGCTTTGTCAGCTAAATCAGCAAAGTCACAAGTTTCTATGAAATCTACAAAATCAAAAGCTTCTGAGGTTCATTCTGTCAAAACATATGGCACTCCTGATGAAGGTGATGATGAAGAGGAAGCTCCAGAAAGAGCACAGAGTGCCATGTCCACAAAAACGGCAAAGTCAAGTATTTCTGCAAAATCAGCAAAGTCAAACGTTTCAGCAAAATCTAGAAGATCAAAAGTGTCTGAAGTTTCTGAAGTTTCCTTGGAGGACAGTGTTGACAGTCCTGAGGAAAGAGTTGTTGAAGGGGAGAGTGAAGGGAGAGCACTGAGCTCAATGTCTGTCCAGTCAGTTCAATCAAATATTTCTGTGAGATCAAATAGGTCCAAATGTTCTGCTCATGTTCCAGCTGAAGAAAGCTCTGAGAGCCCTCATGAAGAAAATGACAAAGAGCAAACTGACGAAAGAGCAGCAAGCAGCATGTCAACCGAATCAGTCCAGTCACATATTTCTGAAATATCTATAAAGTCTGCAGAGAGAGCACCAAGTGCTTTGTCAGCTAAATCAGCAAAGTCAGATGTTTCTACAAAAACAGCTAAATCAAAAGCTTCTGGAGTTCGGTCTGTCAAAACCTATGACATTACCGATGAAGAAGATGATGAAGAGCAAGCTCAAGAGAGAGCACAGAGTGCCATGTCAACGAAAACTGCAAAGTCAACTATTTCTGCAAAATCGACAAAGTCAAGAGGACTGAATGGTCCAGCTGAGGGAAATATATCTGATCATGAGAAACATGCAGAGAGAGCTCCGAGCCACATATCAGTCAGATCAGCAAAATCAGCAAAGTCAAACGTTTCAGCAAAATCTAAGAAATCAAAAGCCCCTGACATCCCTACTTCACACAGAGCTGCAATCACTGACACAGAGGTTGAAGGGAGAGTGAGCTCAATGTCAGCTAAGTCGGTCAAGTCAAATATGTCTTCCAGATCAAAAGAGTTCAAATGTTCCGACGTTGAAGCTGAAGAAAGCTTTGCGAGCGCTGATGACGAGAATGACAAAGAACAAACTGAAGAAAGGGCAGCGAGCTGCATTTCAGTCAGATCGGCTCAGTCTTGTATTTCTGAACGATCCGTTAGGTCTCAAGCCTCTCGGGTTACGACTGATGATGTGGAGGAACACGAGAAAAGTACAGAGAGAGCCCCGAGCGCCTTGTCAGCTAAATCAGCTAAATCATATGCCTCTGCAAAATCTATGAAATCGAATGCTTCTGAAGTGTGTTCAGTCACAACTATTGGCATTTCTGATGAAGGGAATGGTGAAGAGGAAGCTCAAGAGAGAACGCAGAGCGCAATGTCAGCCAAGACCATGCAGTCAACAGTGTCTGTAAAATCAAGTAAGGCAAAAGTCTGTAAAGTTCCTTCCGAAGAAAACATGTCAAATGATGAGGAAACTCTACAAAGACCACCACGCACAGAATCAGCCAGATCTGCCAAATCAACAGACGCAAATATTTCTGCAAAGTCTAAGAAGTCAAAAGCCTCTAATAATCGAGAGGAGAGTATGGAGCGAGCACCGAGCAGTATCTCCATCAAATCAGCAAAATCGAGAAATTCAAACGCTTCAGAGGTATCAAAGAAACCAAAAGCTGCTGATGACGGCGCTTACACTGCGGATGAAAACACCGAAGAAGATACCGAGGCAAGAGCAATTAGCTCAATGTCTGTCAAATCAGTGAGGACAAATGTAACATCAATATCTACAAAATCAAGAGCTTCTCATGGTCTTCAAAATGCAAACGGAGAAGACGAAGTTGAAACAATTTCAAATAAATCGATTTCTTTAATAGCCACTGAAATTCCAGCAGATGAAAATGTGGCTGATTGCGAGGAAACTGAAGAGAGAATTCCAAGTCCCATATCAATAAAATCATCAAGGTCAGATGTGTCCCTGAGGTCAAGGAAATCAAACGTTTCGCAATGGACAGCTGAGACACATGCCGAAGAGGCGGATCCAACAGAGAGGACTTCAAGTGTTTTGTCAATGAAATCAAATGTTTCCGTAAGAACCACGAAGTCCAACGTGTCTGAATCGACCCGTAGTGAAATGACTGCACATGATGAAGTCAGAGCACTGAGTGAAATGTCAATTAAATCAGCAAAATCCAATAAATCAAACAAAGTGAGAGTTTTTGAAGTTCCTACCATAGAATGGTCGGACACTTCTCGTGAAGGAAATGCTCAAGAGAAATCTGAGAGAGCGCCAAGTGCCATGTCAGCAAAGTCAAACGTGTCAGTGAGATCAAGGCAATCAAAAGTATCTGATGTTCCCGCTTATCCAGAAAGGTTGGGCACATCTGAAATCCCTGCTCTGACAGTTGAGGAAAGTGAAGACAGAGCCCCCACAGCCATGTCATCAAAGTCTAAGGTTTCCGCACGTTCAAATAAGTCAACAGCATCTCAAGAAAAGAAAAAGGAAGGGCGGACAAAAAGTTCTTTATCTGTCAAGTCAAATCGCTCTGTGAGATCTCGAAAATCTAAAGCAACTGATATTGTAAAAGCTGAGTCTGTGGAGTCTGTTCATGTTCCTGCTGAGGAGAAGACAAGTGTTTCTCCAATAACTGCAGGGGAAGACCAGAGTAAGCCCCCATCTAGTTTGCATGAGGAAGTGAAACCAGATACAGTTGATAAAAGGAGTTGTAACTCTATGACAAGCAAGTCAAGCAGGCTAGACACGAAGCATAAAACTGCAGAGGTTACTCCCAAACCTGCAACATCCTCTGTGTCCGAAACCCATCAAACAAGAGGAAATAAACGTAGAGTGGTGTGTCACGCAGAGTCAGAAGAAAGTGATTTGTCACAAACTCTGTCCAGTTCAGATATGGTCAAGGAGATGGTTGAAATCCCAGCATCCGGAGAATCTAAATCCCATATTTCTAAGAGAATGACAAATGGTCAACTGGAAGCCGCAGACATTGGGAGCGCCAAGGAAAACACAAGTGACAAAAGCAGCAAATGCAAACACAAGAACACAAATGCTGATGACTTTGATCTGGGCCCATCTAGCCTTCCAAATGCATCTTCCACTGAGGTTGTGAGCGAATGGCTGAATTCAATACCGGAAGACGGCGATGCGTGTATGTACGACGTGGACGAATTTAATGAGAACTGTGATGGACAAAACAATGTTCACACAGCAGAGGAAATTAACAGAATGGACGATAATGAAAATAATGACTCTGCAGCTGCGACTACAAAAGACACAAATGAAGGAGCTATGATGAACAATGTCCCGACTGATGACATCCAAACAAGCCCAGAGGCACCGAATGCAGATACTGTCTGTACTCAGAGAGATGAAGCCTCAAAAGTATTCAACTCGTCCGTACAGGTGATGAAAGTACTTTTAAATCCAAAGCTCGACAGATGTAACAGTTTGCCAGAAATTTCTTCAGTGTGTGGACGTAAACTAAGCACTTCAGCTCGAGGCCTTTTGGATTGCCTTGTGAAGTTGCAGTTGATAGACCACACCCCCGAAAACGCAAACGAAAAGAATGAAAGATACCAAGAGCTCATGAATATTCTTAAATCTCTTTGGCTTTGTGAAACTCCAGAAAATGAACAGAAAATTTTAAAGAAGGGTGATCACCGTTCTGTGGATGACGAATTCAATCACACCTCATCCTCTGGGGTGGATGTCAACAGTGGCTCTACGGGCTCCGGGAACAGTAGCGACAGTGTGAATGCTAACGTGGCTAAACCACAAACAAGAACAAATACGGTAGGAAAAGTACAAGAAGTCTGTGAAGATGAAGATGAAGCAGAAGAAGAAGCCAAAACTCAGTGGACATCTGAGCAAGATGTGGTAGGAATGCATGAGGAAAAACAAAAGGAAGATGATCCGGCATCAGACGACACCATTAGAAGCAATGGTAGTCCAAGAGAACTATCTGAAACACCGCCCTCCTCAGACAAGGGTTCGGGAAATGACAGCAAAAGTATTTCTCAAACTCCAGATCCTGCTTGGGTCTTAACCTTATTAACTAAAATAGAAAAGCAGTTCATGGCACACTATATTGAAGCAATGAGCGAGTTCAAAGTCAGATGGAACTTGGATAGTAATGAGCAGATTGACCAGATGATAAGTGAGCTTAAAAACGAGGTCCAAAAAAGAATCCAAACAAGTATAAACAGGGAACTGAAGAAAATTCAAGGTCAAGCAGGCGCACCGAGACCCCCTAAAGAAGCGATGTCCCGTGGTTCAGCCACACGAACCGAAGGGAGAAGACGGAGGCTGAAAGTTATCTTCAAACCATCCATTGAGCCCCAGGAAGAAAAAAGGGACGATTCAACGACATGCACTTCTTACAGTGACCAGCGCACTGAGAACGAAGATGAACATTGTCCATGTGATACATGCATTAAGATAGACATTTCATCTCGGCCACCACTTCCCGCAGAAGTTATGAATGTTGCACCTATCTTTATGGACTTTGACCTGAGGAGGATTCTGGTGATGAAGAATGGTGATCCTGGCAATACATCTGCAATCACCTGTACATCTCACTCTGACAATGAGACTGAAACAAAGGCAGCAGAAACATTTGTAGAAAACATTATTGTTAAAGCTATAAGAGAAGTGGAAAGAGATGAGATACACCTTGATACTAAATATGATTCAGCAGAGGATTTGAGCCAAGATGCAGGTCAAGAAGATGAGTCAGAAAACCAGGAAGCAGAAGAAGCTGTCAATGAATTGACTCAACCGATTGTTTTTCTTGTAGATAACATTGAGGAAATAAGCAAAACAGAAGACGAAGGGGCAGAAAATGAAATTGTGGACATGGGTACAGTTGAAGATGAATCCATTGTAAATAAGAGATGGTTGTCGAAACAGAAGAGATTGCTGCCAACAATTAAGCTCATTCTGCAAGGGAGAAAGACGACACAGCAGCTGAAGACAGATGAGGACGACGCCACATCAACAGCGGAGGAATTGTCAAAGGAAGAAGCAGAAAATGAAGAGGAGACTGACGTGGAAAGAGAGATTGGAGCAGATGAGTCGAAGGAAGAGACTGATGAAGAAAAACATGCAGAAGAGGATGATGTGGCGGCCACAACTGAAAACGAATCTGTGGAAGCAGAGATGGTTGATCGTGACGAAGAGATTCCTGCCACGAGTGCAGATGAGTCGGAGGATGAGAACGATGCCATGACTGATGCATCAACAAAAGAACCAGCTGAAATAGCAACAACTGAAGATGAGCTCGTGGTAGAAAAGGAGATTGCTGTCACAAGTGAGGACGAGCTTAAGGAAGAGGCCGCTGTGGTAGAAACTGAAAATGAGTCTGACAGTGAAGACGCTGGGGAAGAAGACATTCTGGCCACCACCGCTGATGAGTCTGCAGATGATACCACGGCCATAGCTGATCATGAATTGTCTCAGGAAACTGAAAGAGCAGAAATTGAAGGTGAGATTTCTGTTGAAAAGGAAGTTGCTGGCACAAGTGAAGAAGAATCAAATGAAGAGGCGGCTGAAGATGAAAATGCAGAGGAAACCACGGTGGCAAGTGAACATGAATCTGACAACGATAAGGCTGTGGAAGAAGGGGCAGTTGATGATGATGAGGATATTGCTGCCACAAGCGCAGATGAGTCTGCAGATGACAACAACGACACAGTGGACGAATCGTCAAAAGAGCCGGCTGAAGAAGTCGAAACTGGAGACGAGACTGCTGTAGAAAAAGAGATCACGAGTGAAGATGAATCGAAGGGAAAGATTGCAGAAGATGACATTTCGGCAGAAGAGACTGCTGAAAAGGAATCTGATGACGAGGAAGATGTGGAAGAAGAGTCCAAGATAGAGCTCGCAGAAGCCGAAGATACCGCAGATGACTCTCATGTGGTTGCCACAACTGAAGATGAACCCGACGAGGATGAATCTGCCACAAACGATGGAAACGAAAGTGCAGGTAGTGCAACAGCTGAGGAGGAAAGTGTTGTAGAAAAAGATGTTAATGTCACAAGTGACGCTGAAGATAACAGTGCAGCAGAAGAGGCAGATATCGAAGCTACAACTGAACATGAATCTGACAACGATGACGCTGCGGAAGCCACCAGTGCGGACGAAACCGGGTCCGATGAGAAGGAAAACGCTGACAAAGCAACAAGTGAAGATGAGATTGCTGAAGAAAACGAGATTGCTGTCACCAGTGGAGATGACATGAAGGAAGAAGCTGGTGAGGCCATGAGGGCTGAAGAGGAAAATGCAGCGGATGATGTGTCCGTTACAAGTGAACATGAATCTGACAAAGAAGAGGCCGTGGAAGCAGGGACAATTGAAGATGAGGCTCCCTCAGACGAGGGTGACACCAAGGAGGAGCATGCTGAAGTAGTCACAGAAGATGTAGATGAAAAAGAAATCAGTGATGCTGATAATGAACCGAATGAAGAGGAGTCGGAAGAAACCACAGACCTTGTGGAAAAGGATGAGAACGTAGCAGCTGAACCTGCAATAGAAGAAAGCTCCAAAGCTGTGACTGAAAATGAGTCAGAGGAAGAGAGCGATGAATCAGCCACAGATGAAAATGAATCAGTACATAACACCACAACAGATGCCAATGAGAGTGCAGGAGAAGAGGAGCATTTAAAAGTTACAAATGGCAATGAGTCAAGAGAGGAACATTCAGAAACCAAGCCCGAGGATGAGAATGTAGATGAGAGTGCAGGAGAAGATGAAAATGCAGAAGAGGATAAAGAGGCTGGAAATGAAAATGAGACTCTGAGTGAGGCAGAACATGCTGAAGGGGCCTCAGCTGGAGAGCTCCATGACACAGTGTCGGATGTTATTCAAGAAGAAGAAGAACAATGTGAGGAGGACGGCAAAGGTAGGGAAGACAAGGAACTAGACAAAGGGGAAACACCTGGAGAAGAATCGGAAGAGTCTGGAAGTGACGGCGATGAGTGCGCTGGAAGTGAAAGCGCTAAAGAGTCTGGAGCTACATGTGAAGATTGCACAGAGGCCGCAACCACAACAGGAGATGATATCGAAGAACGTGACACAGCGGAAGAAGAATCGGGAGAGCTCGAAAGGACAGGGAACGAGATGACTGAAAGTGACGGTGGAGTAGAAGGTGGAGCAGAAGGTGCATCTGCAGGAGGGGAGGTTGGGGAAGTCCAAACAGGAAAGGAAGATGACAGTGAAAATGAATCTGCAGAAGATAGCGGACAGCAACTTACAGAAGGAGAAGAAGAAAGTGACGTGACTGAAGAGCATCGAGAAGATGCTATTATCGAGACAAATGGTGAAACAGCGGGGCCCGATGATGTGGTGGAGCTGAGGCCAGAGGAGGATGGGGAGGAGTTATCAGAAAACAATGGCGAAAACGATGTAGAGGAAGATACTGCGGAACAAGGAACACACGTCACACAATGTGAACGCATTAACGTCACAAATGATAAAGACGAAGACGTCGGAGCCTCCGAAAAAGAGGAGGAGGAAACTGAGGCAGCCAACGAAGACTGGAGAGGAAACCAGGGAGATTCGGCTGACGGAGAAGACGAAGCAGAGGAAGACGAAGCAGAGGAAGATGAAACGGAGGAAGATTCAGACAAACCGGGGGAAGAAACTGATCGTAGAAAGCAGGATTTTGTTCCAAACATGGCAGAGCGTCAAGACGCAGTTACGAGAGCAGCTAAGGAAATGGCATCAATCCCACTTGATACTTTGATCAAAGGGAACACAGAATCTGAGGATGGCGCTTATGCTGATGTTGAAGATTCTGAGACTGAAATAAACAGCCAAGAAGACGCGAGAAGCCTCGAGTCAAAGACTAAGGAGTGAGATGCAGGAGTAAAACTAGGAGTCCGTAAACTGTAAAGTGAAGAAAGCAAACGGATTGTTCTGGATTGTTCCCATTTTATCTTCTAGTTTTTCCTGTTTAGAAAGCACTAAAGAATAAAGCACTTTGTTCCAGCATATCTAATGATGCGACTGAACACATGCACAACCAGTACTGATCATGCAGTTGTATGAAAAAGGAATAATTAAAACTTGAATGTATATATTACACTATGTAGGTAGGATGTTTGTATAGTCTTAATGCAAAACTAAATGGGTCTTACGCACATGTACTGTAGTTTTTCTTAAAATTACTGCAGTATATTTACACAATGTTCGCTGCTATACATTAATTTGTGGAATTTAGCAAGTCTCTGAATGTATTTCATTTTAACCAAGAGTATTCTTAGAAGATTTTTGGTTCTAAAATTAAGATTACATATATATTTTTCTAGTTTATATTTCTGGAAAGCCAGAAAATGCTGATAATATTTATGTTGAATGTATAACTTACTATTGTGCATATATATATGCTGTTCACTGCAGTATTTTAGCGTTGGCTTTAGCAAAACTTGATGAACATCAGTTTAAAGTATCTTCACAATTCCATTCGGTGTTATAGCTTTAAATTGACTTCTTTAGCAAATGAACAGGAACATCTGGAAAGTAACAAATGGCAGGCTTTTATGCATCATGACCGGCTCTCCTATTGTTCCTTATTTTAGACCATTCAACAGTGTTTATCAGTAAGAAAGTGCACTATTATTTGTGGTACAGAGGTTACTACCATGGCTGAATGTATGGTACGTATTGTCTCTGAAATAAAAATAAATAATTAAAAGTTATTATTGCTAGTCGTTTGTATGACACAATTCCCCCAAAAAATCAAACTGAAGCGGCACACTTTGTATGGAAACATCTTAATTTCTAATTATTAAAAATCTATTTATGTATTGAGAGTCACTGAGTAAGTACAACGTGTTAGTGTTTTAATATTTTTTGAAAGATCATATTGAATGCTACTATAAAAAAAGAAACTTGTTGTAATATGGTGAGAGATGTGCAGAATTACAACCACATCATGATGGTTGATCGTAATCAGTGAAAACTTGATACTTATTTTACACCACATGTTCCATTGTTTGAAATGGCCTGTCACCACAATCACAAATATTTCCATCCAAAATGAAATTGTGTGTTAAATTAAATAAAATTGTAATTATCAATATCTGCTGCAGAATTGACATCAACAGTGTCATCCAGAGGGACTTTCTGCACCCTATATTTGTGACAATCAGTGAAGCGCTAACTTCGTGGGCTCGGCTTCTTTCGGGGTGCTGTAAGATAGTTGAAAACATAATATATATTCAACACAAGTATGATCAGCTTCTGTGGAAAGGCATACTGAATGAGTGTGTGAGGCGGCGTTCACACTCTCCTTCTGCTGTGAGCGCCATTAGACACAGCTGATGGATGTGCCTCTCTCACAGATCCCATTTGCAGTCTCTTGGGGTCATGTGACATACATAATTGGTGTCACTCTGATTGACTGCATAACATCACAGTCAGGGGCACGTGAAGATCTTCTTTTTTTTCCGACTTTACCAGCTACTAACTAACGCGTCAACAATGTGAAATTGTTCCTCAACCAGGAAGTGTGACAGTAACAGTAAGACGTGTGTTAACAGTGACACTATTCCTCTCCTCGATATCTATCATTACCTCTTTCATATAGCAATGCTGCATTCATGTTTGACTTGATGAGATGAAACCAATCTTCAAATCTTCTGGAAAAGCAGTGTTTTTTTTTGTTTTGTTGAGGAAGCACCTGCTTGCTGGCACAGAGCTATTTCCACGGTACACACTGGAAGAGTGAGGAACGCCATCCGGAGCACAATAATAAGGGGCTTTCCCTCAGCCACATGTTTACCTCAGAGCAACCTGCTCCTGGAACAGCTGCACAGACTGTCTCCCGTACTGCAGTACTGCAGTCGTGTGTCTTTTAAACTACGACTATGACAGCTACTGTACACATGAAAGTTAACAATTACAAGAACTCATGAAATAATAAATACATTTAGCACATTTTTCCTGCCTTTGAAATGTGCAGTGTGCTGACGAACGGAGGAAAAGCATCAGGACAAGTGAAGCTCTTCCAAAACCCATCAGAACATCCCAGAGGAACAGTGGCTGGTAAATGCATAAGGGAGATCAATTGTTCCGTGTTTATTGACAACCACTTTGCCTTTTTAAGGCAAGAGCGAGACCTTCTGTCACTGCATGTGTGACAAGAGGACAGAAATGGTTCCCACACAGACAGGAAGTCAGAGAGGGGCCTCCTGTGATGTGGAGGGGGATCAAAATATTTAAAGAAATGTGTGTCTGTGTGTGTGTGTGTGTGTGTGTGTGTGTGTGTGTGTGTGTGCTTGCGGGTGTGTGTATATATGTATATATGTGTGTGCGCGTGTGAATGAATCAAAGCTTGATAAACACTGACTGAGCACTTCTAGTAAATATTCTATGTACAATCAATACTTTATATCATGAATGTCGAGTTTGACCACACACTATCACGCACATCTGCATGGAGAGACATTTTCAGACGCACGCACAGCGCGCTCACATTGATGACGGGAATTAAAGCGCTCATCGGCAGCCTTCACAGCTTTTGGCCAGGACGGCGCTATAGTGAAGGAGACCTACGCTCCCTTTCTTTCCCACCGTTGTTCAGGTTATCCTGTGGGGCCACTTATGACCCTTCTACAGGCAGGATGCAATGTCTGGGGACCCCAACAAGGCTGTGCACAAGCATCCGCCAAGCCCTGGGAAGAAAACAAGGGCTGATGGAAAACCAGAAGAAGTTAAGTAACCAGGACGCACTCAATAACACTTGCCATGCACCTGCAGCCTGTGTGTGTGTGTGTGTGTGTGTGTGTGTGTGTGTGTGCATTTGTGTGTGTGTGTGCAGTGAACTACAGCACAGCACAGTCCCCACACACAGCACAGGTGGTCCAAACAAAAACCTGTGAAGTGTTGGCCAGAGAGTAATATCCCACATTGCGTGTTGTATAAAGCCCCCCATAGGAAACAAATACTTCCGGTGCTGTAAGATTTATTGTTCCCCGCACTTATAGGTCACAACATACTCTGAATGATATCTTCCTCACACGGCTCTTTGATTCATCCTTAATAGCATTTAATAGTCATTTAGCAGGCAAAGCAGAAACAATAGGGGCATAATTACCGCTAGATAACTCAAGGACATATTGTTTTGTGTTTATTGTTTTCATCCCTGAAGAAGAGGGGTGAATTCCCTCTTCGGGGCATTGTGTGGTGAGAAAAGGAAAGAGCTGGTTAACAGAGCTGTATGGTGTGAAAACCAAAAGCATTGTTATACTTTGATAGATTGACCGCACATCAGTTTGCGATTTTTTTTCTCTCCCAATGCCACTGACTTTGCATCTGTATTATTCACATCCGCACACCTTCCTCTGCACCAGATACAGATACACAATCATTACGCAACAGAAGCCCCCGAAGTTCAACACTCTATTGAATCATTTCCACATAGGAGGTCAGTGTGAGGGTTATCTATTAATAGAAATGGCATGAATCTTGGGAAAAGATGCAAAAGTGCCTTGAAATGGACCTACTTTAATAGTCAGGCTTTAAAAGAAGACTATCGACGCCCTCTAGTGTCGACGTCGGGGAACATCAACAAGCAAACCACAAAGTATGGTCAAATCTGTAGACTTTAAAGACATTTTACTTTGCTAATTTAGTGTTTATAGGTAGTTTATTGCTCATGTGTCTAGTCTTTCTCCGGTTACATGCACACTCTTCTTGGTGCTTTTTGCCTCTGCTGCTGTTGAGTTTATAAACACACACACACACACACACACACACACACACACACACACACACACACACACACACAATCACCTCACAGAATTCACACCATACACATTTGTAATTCAGCATTAAACGGTCTTGTATGTTCACCTGCATTTGACTAACAGAGTGACTAACAGAGAATAGTAACAAACAATACCTAAGGGTAAAATTAAAAACAATTAAAAATGGTAATACGAATATATTCAGGAGTAGCCTATTAACCATGTCTTCACCGTAGAATGGCTGTCCTCTGCCTGACAGTACATTAGGCAATAGTGGTAAAAAGAGGGTTGTAGGGAGAGAAGGACACTTTCGTTTAAAATGTGTGCAGGTATTCCAATATCGTTGCTCAATTAGAGGGTTTCAATATCAGTTCACCAGTCCACCTTGTGGCAAGAATGCGTACTGCTTTACAAAAGTACCGAACAATAAACAATACAGTGGATAACACCACAAGAGAAATGTTTCATTCGTCAATATGTATTACATACATATTACATATTTTGTAACAACTGTTAAAAACTGTTTGTTTACAACTGTAAACGTCCTTCTCTCTGTAATTTGACCTCTTTTGTGGTGCATTTGTGAGTCTGAAGACCGACAATGAATTGCCTTCATCCACTTCATTCATTAACTAATCGAAGTTTAATCTGCGAGTGAGGTGATCTTTGTGCTGTTTCGTTAGAGGATACACGCTGCAGAAGGAGGGAGGGAATTATGGGACAGAAATAAACACACAAACTGTTATCTATTTACGGTAAACTCAATTAAGTCCTCCCAGGGGAGGCCCTGGTCTTCACTGAGAGAGAGAGAGAGACACAGAGAAAGAGAAAGAGAAAAGAAAACAGAGAGAGAGAGAGAGAGAGAGAGAGAGAGAGAGAGAGAGAGAGAGACTTACAGACGAGCAAGTGAGAGGGAAATTGAAGACATTTTGCATCTGGAGTACTTTTGAAGACACCAGCCAGGGGATAAGTGCAAGGTATTTATCTGCTTTATGATTATCTCACAACACAGAATGCTAACAATAGTGCAGGCAATGAACGTGTGTATCAAAACGTGTCACATTTTGAATGAATCAACTGTTAAAATGTTTTAAATGGAAGAAAATTGAAAGGTTGAAATAATAGAACAGCTAACATTAGGGGACAAAAACATATAATTGATCACACAAGCAGTTATAAACAACATTGCGGCATCATACATGAAATTAAATGTAGACTGATAAAAATACAATTCCTAGTGTGTGTGGAGAAAGTGTGCTGAAAGTATTCGTATGGTAGGGAAATGTTGCTATGTTCTATATTTAACTCGGACATGTTCATAAACTGTACATGCAAATGATAACAGATGAAAAACATGTTTTCCACTTCCTGTTATGAGAAGCAATTTGTTTTGAGCTCATTTGAGTCCAAACCTAATTTTTGTTTCAGCACTGGGCATGAACTCACACAGCGGGCCCGGCAGTGGGAGAAGAGGAGAAGGAAAACAGTTCCAATAAGACTCACCTGCTCCGTCAGGTGAGAGCACAGCAATGACCGCCATGCTGTCACTATGCGGAGCAGCCACTGCTGCTATTCGATCGCTGCGCTGCGTTGTATTGTAAGTACATTTAGTTAGTAGTATGCAGAATTACTGAAGAAGATTGTCATTACGAATGCAGGATGGGCTGCGCTTGCAGTGGCCAGAAACAAGTAAACGAGTTCCACAAAGGAAAACACAACTCTGAGGCCTCCAACTCGTCGAGTCACACAGTAAGCAGACAATTTAAAGGGAGAGCTTTCCTAACTTGATCTAAGATGAAAGTGTAGTCATTTACTGTGATTTGACATGAATCTATCTTTATTACCTTGATGTATTTGCCAGTGTTTTTCATTGACTTACTGTACATTCTGAATATTAAAAAACTTTATATGTTTTTCTGTTCTTTAGGCACGAAGTAGAAACACCTATTTGGATAACGGTAATCACTGAACACAAAGCATACAACAAACTTTCTACAAACATATCAGGCCTGTGCTCATGCACATGAGCTAGAGAGACATTACTTGAGTCCGAGGCGGCTACATTTAGAGATTGAAATCTCGGTTGTGTTTCCTCTGTTCTCTTCTGGGGGGGGGAGATGAGATTGTAAACGTAAGACATGCAATGTAAAAACTCTGCTGTACTGATGCTCTGTGCTTCCACTATATTAACTCATGTGTCAAAAGTAGTAACCCAAAAAGAACAGCGGAAAAAACTAAATGTCGTGTTCTCATGAGCAGATCCCATTTTCTTACCATACGTAACAATGAGACACTGTTCCTTTTCACTTACATTCAGAGATATTCATGAATAGCGTAAGTAGCGTGATGAAGGTCTATCAACCAAAACATTGGAACGCACGTGAAGAGGACAGTGTGTGAGGCTCTTTATTGTTAACCATAATTATTCTGCTATCCTCTAAATGAACTTTCAGATGAAGTGTTTGTGGCACAACACGACTTCAAAGGGACCAACGACAGCGACCTACCTTTCAAAAAGGGAGACAAACTCAAGGTGCTGCAAGAGTAAGTAGCCTCGTCCTGCAGTCCCCAGAATGCAAGGCGCATCCAGCCGAGTAAGAAATGTAAATGCTGTGCACTGTTTGTAGAAACGGAGAATGGTGGGTGGCTAAATCGCTGGCGACTGGACAAGAGGGCTTAATACCGTGGAACTATGTAGCCAGAGCAGATACACTGGAAGTGGAAAAGTGAGAGACTATTTCATACATACTCCACAAATTCAAAAATGGTTACAAAAAAATGTTCAATACATTTTGTGTAGGTTTTGAATTGGTTACATTAAGTGTGTTTTGTGATTTATCTCTTCTGCAGATGGTTTTTCAGGGACATGAGTAGAAGAGAGACTGATCGACTGCTCTTAGCCCCCGGGAATAAACCGGGTGCCTTTGTCGTTCGAGAGAGTGAGACCTGTAAAGGTGACTGCCATCAGACCACAAATCAGACCTTTAGTGGCAACTTGAAAAATATTGTGGATATGTACCATAATTATTGCATATAATATATTTCCCGCTTAGGTTCCTTGTCACTGTCAGTCAGAGATTATGTACCAGAACAAGGAGACGTGGTAAAACACTACAAGATCCGCTGTTTGGACAAAGGTGGATACTACATCTCTCCCTCCAACACGTTCCCATCCCTACAGGAGCTGGTCAAATATTACACTCGTGAGTAAAATACTGCATCATTTCAAAAGAAGCAGATCTGGATACGCATAGGTTTTAAAATTAAATGTATTAGACAGCTAATTAGTAATGCTAAAAAATGGTAAAGTTAAGTTAAGTTCAGTTCAGTTCCCTGATAATGGCAATATTGCATTGACTTTGAATTGAAGGGGTGAAGTTAGACCCTTGTGATAAGTTGTTAATTTCCTGTGTGAGATGAGTGATACTCTTTCCACTCATGTGACTAAACCACAAGATGAGAAGGTCAAATCTCTAGAATGGCTACCAATGCACAGCAACTCATACAAAAAAAGGAGTACATATATTCAAGGGAACAAGAGCTCATCAGTCACTATATTTAGGAGGCAAAAAAAATTGTGTTTATGACTTCCGCATGTTTCTTGTTTGTGTGCAGGTACGGCAGACGGTTTGTGTCAGCGGCTGTATGCCCCTTGTAAAGGGAGGGCGCCCGAGCAGCCCTGGGCACAAGATGAATGGGAGATTCCCAGAGATACCCTGAAAATGGTGAAGAAACTTGGGGCCGGGCAGTTTGGAGAAGTGTGGATGGGTGAGAGAAAGCTAACAAGTTCATCGCGTGATCGATAACTTTATAGAAGTCGCGATCGGTAGAGGACAACGAGTTTAATGTTTTAATTTCTACTGCAGGTTATTATAAGAACACCCAGAAGGTTGCTATTAAGACCTTGAAGGAGGGAACGATGGAGCCTGCGGCCTTCCTGCAGGAGGCCAACCTGATGAAGCAGCTGCAGCATGAACGACTGGTGCGCCTCCACGCTGTGGTTACCATGGAGCCCATCCTCATCGTCACCGAGTTCATGATCAATGGTGAGGCAACCAGCGAGAGGGGAGATTTCTTTATGGTTGAGTCACTTCAGTGAAGGGTGATGGATTGCGCTACAAATATATGATGATGAGGATCGTATAAGAATCAGAATCAGAATCAGAATCAGAATCAGCTTTATTGGCCATGTACGTGTGCACGTACATGGAATTTGACTACGGTTACACGTACGCTCTCATCGTACAACATATTTAAAATACAATTACAGGTGAAAGGGTAAATATAAAAGAGACATTAAAGACAACAATATCAACATGTATGTACAATATAAACAACAAGAATATAAGAAGAATTATCACATTAGAGGAGCTGGGACCAGAGAACATATTTGTAATTTAGCTTGAAAAAAAATGTAACTTTGAATTGATCATCAGAATATTTTTCGTACCGTCGATTGGCCAATTAACTAAATTGATTAATCGTGGCAGCTATAGCTCCGCTTCAATTTTTTTTTTATGTGGGCAAACCATTTACTCAATACATTTACTTTGACTTCTTTCAAAACAATTATATGGAGTCACCATAAAATAACTAAACAAGCCAAGGAATAAAAAAAAGTGTGAAGCTTACAATATTAAATGCTACTTTAATTCATATGGTCCATTTTGAGTACACGACATGAGGTATTGAATTATATTAAGATTTGTTGTGGAGAGAACAAACAAATAAAAAAAACCATAAAAGTAAATAATGACCTAAAAACTCTTTATTTCAGAGTTGTTGAATTGTATCTGGCTGGTTTTATTATTGTATATAAAAGCAATGATCGTACCCTTATCACTTCCTTATGTCACACTCAATGTGCAGCAGCACCACACACACATGGTTGCTTCCAGTTTGGTATCCGTCTTTCTGTGTGACTTGTTTTGAGTTGTGAGCTTCTACCAAACAACAATATGTCTTTGAAAATGATGTCTTTAATTTATGATTCATGGTGATACAGTTATCCTTCCCCTTTTCTCCTTTGCAGGATGTCTTCTGGACTTTCTGAAATCAGACAAAGGAAAGACTCTAAAGCTAAATAAGCTGATAGACATGTCAGCGCAGGTGGGACACACAATTTCAACAATATGATCTCTGTGAATATTCAGAATTGCATCTGGTACGCAGCCTTTTCATAACCCACACCTCTCAATAATACAATGAAAGCATTTTCAATGCTTTTTTTAATTTATTTTTAAATTTCATAAATACAGGAACTTTATTCTTCATTTTGCTTTTGTATTGTTAACGTCGGAACATTTAATTTTTACTGCTGGTAGTTCAACAACATGATCTTAGTATTTGAAAACGGAAGCTCTCAAGGGCTATTAATACGCACAAGCTTCTCTTATGAACGTCTGTTATAGAATGGTGCTATGACACACGAGGAAACTTTAGGCCTTAGCTGTGTGGTTTCTGTGGTGGAGCTTTTGCTCATCTAGCTTGAAAAGCCTCATGCTACGTCAATTATTAACATCCGGACAGGAAATCGTGCAATTTATTTGTTTCCATTTACAGTAAGCTCCCTCAGAACTCTTTTGCTTCCCCCCCAAAAAAAAGCCTTTTGACTTCCTGAGAGTTGCCGCATCCTGTTAACCCCTCTTTGCTGCCATTAAAATACATGCAAACACAACTAGTCACACGCAGACAAATTGAAACACACATCTTTCAAATTGTTTTATTCTTTCGGACAAACTTTTATCTGGTAATTCCTTTAAGAAGCTTTTTTTCCACCAATATTTATCTCTTCCTTCTGCATATGACAGATAGCTGAAGGCATGGCGTACATCGAAACGAAGAACTACATCCACCGAGACGTGCGTGCAGCCAACATTCTGGTCAGTGACAGCCTGCACTGCAAGGTAGCAGACTTTGGCCTGGCCAGGATCACCGAGTCAGAATACACAGCTCAAGAAGGTGCAGTATGTGCAGTGTTTCCCCACTTTTTAGAGTTTTAGAAGTACTGAGGTCACAAGCTAAAGCCCACAATGCATCCCCTTCCCCACTAAAAAAGTGTTGTTTTTTTTGCATTGTATTGATAGAGTTTTGATTAAATTGCACTTGTTTTGGTAAAGTTAGCCCTATCCTGGAAAAATGAAGGTATACATTACATTACATTTAATTTGGCTTACGGTTTTGTCCAAAGGGAATAAGGGCCCTCAAACTCCAGAGATACAAATATATTTAAATGCAACCATCTTGAATTTAAAGCTAAAAAGTCTTTTTATTTATTTATTCAGAAGAGCTAGCATGTGGCATAGTCATGCAATACTGTAACATGTTTTAAAGTTTTTTCTAGACTGCCTGAAATAAGGCCTTGAGTCTTGAAATACTTCGACAAGCCCAAACACCCAACATGTGCAACCTTTTACTGTGGAATGTTAACCCTCCCCAGGTTGCTAAAACAATTCACAGAATACAAATATCAAAGACCTCAGTGTCCTCAATAGTGGTCCTGAATGCATCATTAATAATAATAATATGCACATTATCTCAACTATTATTCTGACAAAATGCTCTGATTCTCATGCAAACATCTTTCTAATGCTAAAGTATAGATACACAGCAGAGGATGATATGGATAAACTATCCCATCACAGTATATGTAATTTTATACTTTCATAGCAATGTACATATTTGAGAAATATATTTGAGAAAACTGTTTTTGTAGATACTGATCATATCAATCATTGCCAGAAAAGCACAAATGCAACCAGAGAAGATAAAGACATTTTCACCTCAGCATAAATATTAGTCATATCTCTATCTGTATTTCAATCGTTATCATGTTGTCATATTACGCCACAATAAGAGGAATAAACACATATTCAGTCACTCACACCCACACACACGCACCTACTTTTCTCTGCAGTTCAGTAAAACTATTTATTCCGCTTTTTTTAACCCTCTTTCTGTCTACTAGGTGCCAAATTTCCCATCAAATGGACGGCTCCTGAAGCCATCAACTTTGGCACATTTAGCATCAAATCGGATGTGTGGTCTTTTGGCATCCTGCTCACAGAGATAGTCACCTATGGAAGAATACCTTACCCAGGTACGAGAAATTAGATGAAAAATGAAGGAAAAAATAGGAAATTACCTATGTGATGACAAAAAAAGTAATTGTATTCTTATATGATATTCTAAATATTATTTTTCTTAATCAGGGATGACCAACCCAGAGGTGATCAGGAGCCTGGACAAGTCGTACAGGATGCCGTGTCCGGACGGCTGCCCCGAGGAACTCTATGACATCATGCACATGTGCTGGAAGCAGAGGCCAGAGGAACGACCGACTTTTGAATTTCTGCAGAATATTCTCAACGACTTCTTTATCGCCACGGAGGGACAATATGAGATGCAGCCGTGATGAAATAAAAGGTTTCCTGTTGATAATCAAAAGACAGCTTAATATTCTAAACAGAGATGTGGGACTTGAACGGATAGCGGATGAAGACCAACGGTTTAAACAGACAATATGTTAAGGGTTTCTTTTGAATGACTGTAAAAGCTCTTCATGGCTTCTTCTGTCTCTAGCAGCTAAAAACATCTGAAACACTTTAAAATCAGAAAGACGTTTTGATCAGGACTGATGTACGATGGTACGGAACATGGAAGTACAATTTCAGTACATGCATGACGTAAAACGGACTTTGGACCTGAGGAAGTCGGCTCAGGTGAAGTCACAGATGAAACATTTGCTTGGTACAGAAACAAGCAGGCTGAGATTATATGCACAATATTTTGCACTTTTTAAGAAATAGGCTTTTTTCATGAGAATATATATATATATACACATACATGCTCTTTGTAAATAAAAAAGTATTTACGTTACTTAGAACTTTGGTTTGTTATTTTATTTCAATCCACTTAGTTTTTAAAGTGCTTCAAAATATTTTCCAAATGCATTTCAAATCAAAGTTTTAGAGATTACAATAACTTAACATATCGTAACATAAAAACTTTGCAAGGAGAGAAATGTTTTTGCTTTAGCACGGTCACATTAAAAAGAAGATGGCACTCTGAGTGAGACTTTGCACGCACAGGATGTCCCATACAAAGACATTAATCACAAAATTAAAGTCTGGGATTTAAATTTTAGTTTTAGTTTAATTCTTTGGAAAATGTGTGAATGGAGGAAAATGCAAGCGTTGTGTGATAAGAACTAAAAGGTGTAACATTAACTTTATGACACGTTTGTGTGAGAGACGAGTGCTGCCTCAATGGAGCCTTTAAAAGCAACAGACTCTAAACTGCGTTGGTTTTGACCCTCGGGCTAAACCATCTGTTGGGGCCCCGGACAGTCTCTTGAAGATAAGACATAAGTGGAATGGCCGCAGCAGCCAGAAGTAAAACCCTGCCACTTCCTGAGTGGACAGGAAACAGGAAGTGTGAGTCAGCATTCCTTAAATGCCACACAGATACAACACCCTCACATGCCACATTGGTCTTCACATTTCTGTGTAAACACATTTGTTTGGTATTTGGTGGTTGAGTAACATACTTTTTTAAATTTTATAATCATAATATAATATCTACTGCAAATATTATAAATATTCACCGACTCTCATTAATCAAAAGTAACACACAAGATGCACCATCATCACGTTAAGTGCTGTCTGTATAGAAATATCATAACTTATACTATATCATCATCATTACAGCGTGACTTCATATTCATGACACTGGCCAGCTTGAACAGTCTGTAGCGGTGACAGCAAAGGCTTTTAAAAATGATACATAAACTTTAGAGTTTCCATCTGATACAACAATAGGAGAGCTCTGAATCAGCAGCATCCATTCCAAAAACTGCATGCGAGCATCAACTAGCTGCCACATTGGCAGTTTATTTATTATCAATCTTTCTTATGCAAGAAAAGACCATGTAATGGCAGTTTGAGCTGTGTAACACCAGCAGTCTTACTGCAGGATGTTTAGCTTCATTCATTATGGAAAGTAACAATTCCCCTTAGTCATGTGGTTATTTTTATTTTTCTGATAAATAAACAAGTTTAAATGCATACACATTAGTAAAATAAAGTGGAACATTTGAAAAGTAGAAAGTTAGTGATTGCTATACTTTTGTCCACCTGCAGAGGTCAGTGTCACATAGTTTAACATGGTGTAAGTCAGAGACAGTTGTACCACGAAAGATGTATGAAGGCAGTAGAATACTGGTCAGTTCTTTATTTCATTCAAAATAATCTGTAAAATGATCATTCAATTTATATGTCAGCACTGTGTCTCATATTTAAAATTATTTTGTGTCATCATGTTTTGTGTATTTTTATGGAATTACATGCAGTCAAGCCCCGAGGCAGATAACAACTATTTTCCTTAAATGCAGTGTTTTCATTGATTTCATAAATAAAAAAATGTTGTTAACCTGGAAGGCTCAAACTGGATTATTATAATGATATAAGTATTATTTCTTGTTGAACAATTGCATTAGCCTGTTTGTCACATCTTTATTAATTTATTGCATTTTTCTTTTCTAATTCTGCTGTTTAACCAAATATAACGGTGGTTGATTATCCAATAATAATGCTAAGAATCCATCTGTTGAGCATCAGCTGAAATATTTTTTAATTCAGTGCAAAATACTGTAGATATTATGGGACGCAGCAATACTATTTGTTCATAGTTCCTAAAAAGAACATTGCAGATCATTATAACATTATTCTGTCAGCGTATGAACTGAGAGGAACTACCATTCATCACGTCTCACGCTGCCATATGATTGATAAGCAGCCTCACCTTGAAATGAGCCATGATGCTAACACAAGATGACAAGACATGTGGGGTAAAGGTCGGGGGGGCCTAATCACTCTCTCCCCTCCTTTCGTCAGTGCTGCTCGAGAGGAATGATGACGGGAAACGGCGGCTCATCCACAGATTGATGAGTGATCTCTGCAGAAGGCGACACGTCATTAGCATCCTCTGAGGGGAACCCGGCGCTGCCCTCTGGGAGAGAGAGGCGAGCGCATCAAGAGATGTGCTTTCATCTTCCAATAAGGCCGTTGTTTTCCATGGCGTTCAATTGGCTCCTCATAAACATCTTTTTCTCTCCTGGGCTTTGATGTCATTATGTTAATGTAATCCATCAGTCAAAAGTGTCTTGTCCGATGATGACAGAAGATGCATTTCGGAAACAATTTGCAAAATGAGCATTCGTAACATAACACAAAGAGATGGATTTTGAGAGGGAAACTCGGGCTTTTAAACTCACGTACAAAACATTGAAGGGTCACACAATTCACAGATTTAATTTATTACATGTAGTCTTGTGTAAACACAATTAAATTACCTTTTCTCTGACTTAGACTAAGAAAAAAAGAGCTAAAATTATTACTGTTGTAACTTACTTTGCAAAAAATGCCCAACTTCATCAGCTCATTTGCACTAAATATAAAGTTTTGTTTGCATAACTTTTAAAATTGACAAACAATTCAAACAAATTGTACTTCTACACCTCATCTGTTAAGACTGTCAACAAACACAAAAATAGCTCTATGTCAGTCGTGAGCGCTCAATGCTGAACATAAAACAAAGGAAAATGATGAAGAGGCCACTTTATTTAATGTTATTATTATACTTATGGTGTACATAGATACACAGTTGGCTGATTTCTTTTTTTTTCTCACCAAAGTGAAGTCTTGTGGAAGCCATTCTTACTAATGGCATTCACTTTGGTGAGGCCAAACTAAAGCACACACAGGCGTACTTTCTGGAGACCGATTTCCTTTTGTGTCAGGCTGATTGGGAAAGATTTAGGAAACCATCTTGATTGATATTTTCTCTGATTTACGAGTCTATGTCAATTAATTTACTTTAGGAACCCTTAAAGCCATGAGGTAATTGACCACTGTAGTTGAGCTCAATGATAAACCAAGGGCACCAGTGATTACAAGGAAATGTAATTATATGTGTTTGTGCAGTAACACGTACTGAAGGATAGCTCTGGCCTCCACTATGTGGGCTGAAATGTAACCATTTAATAGTCTCTTAGACGTTCAAGTCTTTGAGAACAAAATGATTTGATTCGTTTGAAGAGAATATTAAGTATCAGACTAATAAATAAATTATGGTACGAGTGCGAGCGTCATCTAAATCAACTTTACACAACTGCATAAACCTTTCACATTTCACACAGCTGTGGACTTACATAATATCTGGTACCTTGTGTCATGGACATATGAGTTTATAGTAAGCTCACCGACAAGTCACCTCATCATCCCTGATCGGTATGCAGCACTGCACTCCGGCCCAGTTTGAAGAGCCCTGCTGTCACTACATCCCTTCACCCGGTGGTCTGTGCACCAAATGTCAACGTAAATATTCATGTCTATGGCTTTGACCTTGTGTGGCCGTCTCTCCCACTATGCTTTCTCTTTGCCGTTTTTTTTTTACATCCAGTGTCATAAAGAGAAGAATCAAGAAGGATACGTTGTACAAGTGGAGTTGAGATATTTTGCCAATGGGATCTGGACATTTTCAATGATTTCCATTTTGTAAACTGTGTTTCGATCTTCTTTTTGTCTTCTTTAAAGCTGCTCTGAGCATATATGGCGTCCACGTGGCTCTCAACATGATGACGGTTGAGCCGGCGGCTAGCAGCTAACATTGTTAATGTTGCTAATATTGGTTATGTTGGGGAAACAGAGATTGGGCGTGATGCTTAAAAGCATACTTTACTCTTTTATCCTGTCATGACATTTTACTTAATGGTGACTGATAGCGAACTTCTTCATCTTCGAGCCAGAAAACCTTTTGGACCTTGGAAAGTGTCGGGGTGGGGCGACTGTGGATTAGTGTGAGAGCAGGGTTGTCCTTCAATCAGAGGATCGGTGGTTCGATCCCTGGCTCCGCTAGTCCATTAGGATGTGTGAGGCAAGACACCTAACTCCAAATTGATCCTTCAGAATAGTTAGATAGAGTCCTGAAGGGTCAAGTACAAGTCCACTTACCATCCTGCATAGTGATTAAAATCGTATTCTGTAACAACCTGAGAGTCATCAGGAGAATGAACAAAATGAACTATAAAAAGTCTCAGTCTGCAGTCACTTACATCTTTGTCATCTTTCTGCGTTCTCATTACTAATAAAGTTATTTTACTGCACACTAAACACCAAGCAATTAACATTTTGGGCCTCTCCTCCTGCCAGGTGAAGTTATCTTTTACTATTTTTAACCTTTCATCTTGTTAGAACATAAATTAAATGAAATGATGACTGGGGAATTCTGATAAAAATGTGATGTAAAAGCAGGTGGGGTGGGGGGGGGGGGGGGGGGTCAAGGATGAAGACGGTTCAAACCCCCAGAAGAAGTTTGAAGGTGACCTCTCTCTTTCAAAAGGTCTCCTGCACGTTTACTTGCATAATTTATTCATTAAAGACGAGCTCTTTAAGACACCTGCAGGAAATCATTCTCATGATGTTTGAGATTAATCGGACAGGCCTGCAATAGGAAGGCGACGCATTCCTTCCAGATGTGTGTCGTTCACATGTTTACACATAACCACTAAACATTCTATGTTAAAATAATTTATATAATCAACAGTGGTAAGTAACAACACCTTGACGTACACCCCCAAACTGCTATCATGATAGAACTCCACCATGTCTACTTTTAAAGTACTTGACAGCAACGAGATTGACGTCGACAAACCGCTCGCCTTTGTCTATGAAAAACAAAATGTAAAGCAAAAGCAGCTGACATCTGACTCTGAGTGTAAAGATTACACATCAGTTATGATAAGTAAAACAACGCAAGCATAAACTTTGGTGCACCTGAGACATCAGCTGCTTGCAGGGCAGAGTGTCTTTAATTTCCAGATACAGAACTACACAGACAATTATAAATAAATGCTCTGTTTCAATATTCCAAACCCTGCATGGTGTATGTGTTTATAGGAGTGTAACTCTGATACGGTATCACACAAATAATCGGTCACAAATGGTCGATCCCCCACAGAGAGAGAAAACTGCTTGTTTTTGCACAGCGCCTGAATACAATGAGCAGAACTCTGTGTTTTACCCAAATTACACACAACATGAACAAATACTCTCTCTGAATGCAGTAAGCTGAGCAACAGGGGCCACTGGTGCAGTCAAACAATTATGACGAAAACAAACAGCTCAACCCAAAATTAGAATGAAGCGGAATTGAAGTGCAGGACGTGTTTCGAGCTGCTGTGCTGCAAAACCTAAAAACCATAAATAAGCCTCGAGTGCAGCTTGTATGGATCGCTTTGGCTCCATTGTGAGCCGTTCATTACAATTCCTTGATTAAAGCACACTTTCCAGAGTGATTGACGCTTTTGTTATCGTTCCGACATTCTCTCGTTTCTTTCATTGCTGCTATGAATCATTCCCGATGATCATCTACACCACTTTGATCAATTGTGAAATATTTGTACTTGAAATATTAAGAGGTACCTCTAACTCCCACTTAATTCTATTGACTAAGCAGCTCGTTCTTCTGACTGCTTTTTCATTACAGTGGACTCTGATGCAACTGCAGAGAAAGTTCTCTTATGGCTGCAAGATTTATGTTCGATCAAGAGAAATATTAAGCAGAAAGATGCTCCCTCCATTTCTGCTCTTGGCATTGCTCAATATGTTGATTTGTGTTAAACAATGAATATGTTGTCTGTTGCCTGTTCCCAGTGATATAGTAGATGCTCTTTACTGATGGAGTTGTTTTTAAAAAAAAGAAGAAGCTTTTTATAGGTTGTCAGTAACTTACATCAAGTATTGACATCCTCTAATACTTGATGGTTAAAGTATTACAAGAACTGCTGCTCAGACTTTGCATACACTTTGGCTCATGATGGATTGTGGGGCTAGTACATTACTCTATGTTTGCCTAATGTGGGATCCCAGGATGGCTAACATCTTACAGGACTGAAAAGAGATCGCAAGAGGATTTATTTGGGGAGTGAACTGAAAACCTCTAAACTTTAAAATTACATTTACACCAAGAACATTACGTTGGATTTTGTCTTACAGAGGAACTCAATAAATAACTGGAAGGAGGATAAATCTTCCTTAATACACACAGTGAATAGAAGGTTTTGGAGCCTCGTTTTCACAATTGAACCTCTATCATACTCAACTCGACAGCTGCCATGGTAATTCCAATATCTAAAATCTGGCTTTTTAAAAGCAAAACTGTGTCACAGAGGACCCTGGTGAGCACATAGAAACCATGGCAACGCCACACAGAAAGGGAAACGATCTTTTCTTCACTGTGCATTAAAAGGTTTTGAGTGGTAAATGGAAAAAAGAAAGGGGCAACAACACTCATGTCTTCTGGGTTACTTTACTTTTATTTATTTTTTATTTTTATAACAGTCATAAAATGGGATTCCAATATCTTCCGATTCACAATTCTCCCAAAAGTCTCCAACACATTTGATGACTTCTTCATTGTGCTATTAATAAAGACTGCAGGAACCTGCGTGTGCTGTCAGATTCCCAATAGACAAGCACTCTGATGTGAAACGCTCGTCCTGTGCACAATGCACTCAGCTTATCAACATGATTCACCTTATTGATAACAAACATGGTGTGTCTCAGGAAGGGGGGGAGGTGGGGGGGCAGCTGCTGCCTGCTGGGGTTGTATACAGAACACAGGCGGAAATAGGGCTGAATAGAAAAGATTAATGCTCATTAGATTTATCACCACAAGTTCATCATGCACTATTTATTGAATGTTTAATGGTCTTTTCTGGTAGCCATAAACACTCTGGGTCCCTCAAATGTCACTGTCATTCCACACAACACGAACACACTCAAATATATGAACACGTCACCTTGTTGGGATACATATTATCTTCGGGTGTCGCAAGTGGAACATTATTAGAGCAGCATGTATTCCAGGATAAAGGCGCATGCACTGCTGTAACGCTGCTGACACGTGGGACATGAATCACGGAATGCTGCTGCGCGTGCACTCGAGGTGAAAGGCAAAGTGTTAGAAACCCGAGGGTCTGGTGGGCTGCTTTAGGGAGGGGGGGTTACCGGAAGAAGAAAAAAAAAGGAGTGAATAAACACGTAAACACTGAGCTGCGGAGCACGAGGGCAGTCTGACAACTTCAGGCGCTGTCCGTGGTGCTGGATCGCCGCGCGGCGTCCCCCTCGGTCCGTGAGGGGACCGACGAGCCACGTGAGCGTCATCTCATCCACGACCTGTTCATATACCTGAGCTCCCGCGGGGATGATGGACGTCTCCAGTGTTCAGACCGCACATTGAACTCGGGACACCAGGATGAGGGACTTGTGGATTTAAAAAAAAAAAAAAACCTAAATGAAGAATCCGGACTCGACAACATGTGTGTGAGGACGTCGTTTGTCGCGTACTTTCACTGGTTATCTGTTTAGTGACCAGCTCGAGTCCGATTCATCCGGGAATTCATCAACATCTTATGAAGATGAACTGATGTTTATTTAGTTGCCCTTCGAGCAGATCTGCGTTATAATCTTAAGAAGAGCAACGACACCCACGGAGACATGGCTCGCCTGCTTGTTTTGGTCAACTCCGTGGTCCTGTTGCTTTTTGGCAGCGACGTGTTCTTGGTGGCAGCAAGTGAGTATGAGCCTCTTTAGCCGAGGAGCCAACCCAATTACTGTCCACTTTGTAGCCTTGTATCATGCGCCATTAGCCACGCTCAATGTGTGTTTGATGGTCGAACGAGGCTTTTTGTAGGATTTTAACCACCCAGTGATGCACTTAATTCCACCTTTCTTTCATAAACATCAAACAAGACATATCACCTACTATCACTCATCCAGGAACACATGCATAAAAGGGGATTATAATCATGTTTAGGTTCAAGATGGGCTGTTATACCTTGACTTTCATGTCTATTTTAAAATACGCAGTATATTTTACATTTAGCTATACGATAACTGAGACCTTGGCAGTTTGCACTCAGTGATGCACTTAATTCCACCTTTCTTTCATAAACATCAAACAAGACATATCACCTACTATCACTCATCCAGAAACACATGCATAAAAGGGGATTATAATCATGTTTCGGTTCAAGATGGGCTGTTATACCTTTACTTTCATGTCTATTTTAAAATACCCTGTACGTTTTACATTTAGCTATATGATAACTGAGAGTAACCTTGGCAGTTTGCACTCAATCGTGCTTGAATAAAGAAATAATATGTCATTCTTAAATCACGGCACCACTGAATAATGTAAAAATATGTAAAAGCTCTCGGAGGTGACCGACATATATGGGTATTCACTTTTCTATCATGATGAACCATCGAAAAACTATTTGCAAAACAAACACCGTCTTCAGTGAGATCAAATATGAGAGGGTATTCAACTGTAGGTGGTCTCATTTACAACAGTGCATATACTCCCATAATAATGTATCTTTCTTTCCATTGCCCGCTCAGCTTCAGGCTTAATGTGAATGAATCTTTCCTATTGTTTCTCTATCTGCTTCTGCATGATGTGCATCTCCAGTATCTCTGTCCTTCTATCAACCTGTCTACCTCTATCACTTCCCCCATCGCCTCTCAAGGGAACCGAGTCTTGCATGTGATAGCGCCTGACTGAAAATCAGACTGGTACTTCACTGCATCCGTGGGCGCGTGCACCGTCTGATACACATACCCGGAGCTTTTGTCATGTTTTGCGCTGACATGTGATACGTGAAGGCATCTCTGATCTCAGTGGAGTTCTTGTGCATGGGGCTGCCAAGAGCAGGAAAAGACACTTCAAATAATAAACGTGACACTCATCAATATAAATGTGGCTGTTGCGAAGAGCTTCAAAGGAAAATTAAATAAATGCTGTATTCATTACTGCCAGCTTCATGCATGCTATGAGACTATATATGCACAGTGACATTCAGATGCAGCTCGACATTAATAGTAAGCTTTTTTGGTTCAAATTTCCACGGAGCAGGAAAAGGTAACTTTTCAGTCAAGTCTCTCTTTTCAAATTCAATAAGTGGAATTTGCTTAAATAAGATGCTTTTCAACATGACATTTGCTCCAGATGATCATGCATTTATGTCAGAATTTAGCTTCCAATATGTAGAGAACAATTCTAGCGTGATGCAATCTGCCCAAGAAAAACAGTGTAAACCCACACAAAGGTTATTGTTTTTTCAAACCTGTCAAAAAAAATATTTGCATGCGGGAAACAATATTTACACTCACACAGTCTGAAAACGAGAATGCTCGAAAATAAATCCCAAACAACCATGAGCTTCAGGCACACGACACACGTGACTTAGAAGTTATTGGATTCATTTGGATGGCCGGGCTCATATCATTCTTGAAATTGGCAATCTGCTCTTCCTATACCTCGTGACACATTCTTGACAAATAGACGTTCTGCATTAGAGCGGAATCCATCAGCGCGAGAGCCGACGTTTGCTGACGTTGTCATCAGTGCATCTGCGGTCACATAGAAGACCCTTTTACACACAAGCAGAAAATACAGACCATAGTGTGTGGGGGAAAAATGGATTTAGTTCAACCCTAAACACTTGTTGGTGTCTCGTAGAACCAGTGAATATACCACTATAGACAATAAAATGAAATATGCTACTGCATGCTAGTCGTTACAGTTTTGGCATGAAGGAATGTTGCTGCTGGAAAGCATTGGGCTTTGGCCAGTGATTACATTAACCTTAGACTGGCACCTGGTCCCGTCTTGTTGCCGTTTCGCAGCCTTTGAGTGAGTGAGAAAGAAATCAGAGTGTACCCAAAGGGAGGGATAGTCAGCGCCTCGACTGTAGAGAGCCTCTGAAATGTAAGAAAAAGCATCGGCCTTTGCTACGACTGGCTGGACAAATCCATCCATCTTTATCTATCTATCTCAGAAGCTACTTCATACTGCGGTTGCTGCACTAGATAGATAGTAGTGAAGTACAGTAAGATGTTTATTCACAGATCACATGAAGTCACTCCGCCCACACGAATAGATATGTGAAAGAAAGGCAGGATCTCAGAAGGGAAAGGAGTTCGAGATGAAACAAGGAAAATGATCTTAAATAAGGTAATATGGGGCCAGAGAGCGCCGAGGGTGTGATACAACCAGCACAACATTGCTTAAGAGCTCTGCTACCAGACAATGTGCAGCACTTGGGCCGGCGAGGAGCTGTGTAACAACCTCCTGCTGGGCAGAGAACATTTAGACTGAAACACATCCAAATGAAGCCGTTTGAAGATTCACTGGACAACACATCAAAATTCACGATACTTGTTATGAGGTATTGCCTTTATGTATAAGATGCCGGTGAACATATTATCTCTCAATGGACTGAGGCATTATACAGTTTAGAAAAGGATTACAGCTCTTCAACCTGCCACCAGCTCAGAGCTAATTGAGACTGAAATCTGATCAATATCACAGTCCGCAAGTGTTTGAAGCAATATTAATTAGGCACTTTTGAGTTTAGTGTGCGATTACTCATTTGGAACACTAATTGTGAAATAATGAGCCGAGCACTAATTTCTGTCATTGGTATTGTTTGTAAAATGAAGAAGTAGCAAAGCAGACATGCATGAATAAAACACAAATAGGCAGATTTATTGCTTTTTGCATCGGCCCTGCATTTCCACCGTATTGCTTTTCTTCAGGCGAAATTAAGGGGATGACATGTCATCTGTCAAATTTAGTTCCCGGTGAATCCATTTGTCTACTCGCATCAAATCTTTTTTCTGTTTCATCAATGCGTCATGGTAATCCAAGGTGGCGTTTGATCAAAAGCTGCACAGGTTGTTATCCCTTATTGGGATGAATCAAAACATTGTATTGTTTGACCATAAAAAATCCGGTGCATATACAGTATAAGCAACCAATAAACTAATCATGTGTACTGTAAATCAGGATATATTGAGCAATTGTGCTTCGCAAGCAAATATAGAGGGCAAAATATGAGATAGCTCACTCTAACTGATCGAAATGGGCTCTTTTTCCACGAGGCTCGTCAGCCATTCAGAGATTCAACCGGCACTTTCACTATCTCGCTGCGGCGTCGGGCTCTGGCTTTACGCTACGATTCATCCTGGCACTGCGCCCACACCCAAAGAGGGTCTTACCATTTGTTTGCACAGACGCACGCCTCGGCTGTTGTGACCTATTGCTGTTTGATCTCAGCTTTTACATAACGCAGTGTGAAGTGGGGCTTACTCGGGACACGTAACACATATTGAATTTCCCACGGTGACACTCGTCACTGCAGAAGGGAACATCAAACAAGCTGGAAGGGAACACGGGGAAGAGGATCGGACTATTGGACTTCACATCAATACAAATATTTACATCAGAAAATCACGTCACCATGTTTTCTGCTCTTTTCATTTTTTCTGCGCATCTAACAAATAAAATGAATGAATACAACAATGCTAGTATTAGTTGACTTCATCTTATAAATGTTAAGATTGTACAGTGCAAAAAGTCGCTTCACCCAGTTAAAAAATATACTTGTCCTACTCAACTGCCTGCAATGGCATCTTATATGAAGGAGGCACTTATATATTAGTGATGATTCATGGTCTGCCTCAACTGAAGCGTCACTTCCTCCATCACCAGTAAATGAGCTGCTGACAATGCATCATGGTCACTGGCTGCTTAATGTTTGCCCATGCGTGGCTGTCTGTCACCCCCATTACCGAAAAGACAACAGGCTTCAGGAGAAATGAATGTGTCGTGTCTTAGATAAACGTTACACCTGATTCTGAAGTGTGTGCACTCCAAGACACGTGCACGTCGGCAATGTAAGCTTCATATTGTGTACCCGTCGAGGTGTCGGACTTTATCCAATAAATAGCCTTGTTATTTTTAGTAATGCAGTTGCAAAAATAAAAAAATAAGCTTCTGTGTGGCTTTTAGAAATGCAATGCTGTCCATCGTGGGCATTTTGAAATGAGATATGAAGACACAAATCTAATCCTGGTGAGTCAAAGCCATATGCAAATACTGAGCGGGGATTTATTGATTATCTTTTTTAGATTTCAGCAAGTTATTGTGACAGCATGTTGTGATGTAAATGTACGGACAACGGATTCAATTATAAGATCATTGGCATGATCTTCACACGTTCATGGTACAACATATGAAATACTTTGGAAACAAGGACAAAGAAGCCTTTATTGTAAATACATGTATGACTCATTCTCATAGCTCTCCAAAGATCAAGGACAATATATAATATACGTGACTTTCCCTCTTAACCTTCTGTACGTCTATCACACACATTACTACCAGCTCCATAAATACCCTTCTCATTAAATGGACAAAATGAGACAGAGGTGACCTCTTAACCTCTTGATACCATCAGCCAACCCCTCTTCTCCCCCCACTCTCTCGACAGTTAGAAAATTAATTTCCTCTTGTCCTCCCTACTGCAGGCTAAGCTATAGTCTGGCCTTTTGTTCATCTCATTCACTCCCATTCTCAAACCAATCTTTGAGTGTGTCATGAGCACCAGGAACTGGGCTTCATGCCTGTGTTTGACCTTGACCCCCTCCTGTGGTTCCTAATGCCACAAGGGCCGAGGCAGGAAGAACGATAACCTCGTCCGACCGGAGGGTCTTACGATATTCCTCAATGTCACCTTTTGCACCCAAGACACAGGCCATCATTGATTGTTTTTCCGAGATAAAAACAGACACAAGTGCAAGAAGGGCAAGAGAGAGCGAGGGAGAGATAAAAGGGGAGACATTGGTAGATAAGAACAGTGGGATGTAAGAGGGAGCTAGAAAATGGCAAATCATTTGAAATGGCTCTCAGTTTCATCATCTGGTGTTTCGTCTTTCTTTCTCAAGTGCACTTTTTGGACGACATATTGTGTAGAGCAGATGCCTTTCGCTGTCATCTGAAGATAACTGTGATACGGGTTGTTACGCCCACGCTACATGGGTTTGATGGAAGCGGTTACACGTTGACTGGACAACTGTGAAGTAACACTTGTATGTCGTGAATTGCAAGAGAAAGCTGTGACTAAAAATCGTACCATCGATGAGCAGCTGTGATAATGTTACATCTCATTAGGAAAAGCATTTAGGTGTTTTAGTATTTATTGTGTCCTCTGATGCATCCCCATAGGAAACTATTATTCTTGTCATTATTGTTCACATAATAGCTCAAGATATTTGCAAACACTTGACCGTCTCAACATCGCTTCAGTTGCTTTTTGCAACAACACGTGAAGTCCATTAACACATTCCCTGGGTATGGCCTCTAGGTCCCAATCTACCCGGCCAATCCCATCTTCCCCCGAGCGATTGCTTGGAGACTGAAGCTGTACAATGCTCTCTATTAGATCTGTCGCAATCCGTTTCTCCTGCCCTTTTGCTTCTCGGGCTTTTGTCCCATTTTGCAATCAACGCTTCCACCGACATCCAAATCATGATAGATGGCTGCAAAGTGACGGGGTGAAGGAGGAGGGAGCTGGACCTGAAATAGAGACTGTGGTTGCTGTGTGGTCGGGCTGTTAAGAGACGACGAGGAAAAACATGAAACATGTTTACATATCTGGTGTACATGTCTTTTGTTACTATGGGGTTTTCTACTATTTGTGCAGGTTCACAATAACATGCACGCATGCAGTTTATTTAAACATGCAGTGACTAGATAACTGAGTTGTTACCGTTAATATACTCATTTGTAATCTAATTGTTTGGTCAGAGGAGTTGAGACAGTAATGTGTTGTTATCAATGGCTGGCCTTTCCTTAAAAATACATGTTATTGGCCTATTTCCAAAGAGTTCTAATTAAAAAAATATGTTTTATTGGCCTTAGAAAACAGTTTTATGACAGTATGAATGTCTGTTTGTTTAAATGTGAGAGCTAGCTAGAATCCAGTAGCATCGGATAAGAAAGTAATAACAGTGACGCTGCTGCACAAAGCCCCTGAGGTGGTTTATCGGTCTGAGGGTCATAAAACATTGACAGTGGTATCTGGAGACGAAAGGAATAACAGGAATGCACCTGAGTGAAATTCGTCCTTGATCGCATTGAGTCCCTCCAGTTTATTGAAGATTACACAACCAGCCTGGTTTGCCAGAGTGCTGCTGCATTTTCCTGTTTCCTAATTCATCTACAAACATGAGAACATACGTTTTAATACTTCACTTTTAATTAAAAAGAGACACCATGTGGTGAGCTCAGAGTGCCAACACAATAGTTGAGACTTTCCAGGTGCAGTGTGGACACATATGGCTTGGATGATTTAATATGTAGCGGGTGGATTAACAGACCTGTCTATTTCTGTTTCCGTTCCTTCAGACCGGCCACCGGCTCCCGTCAATGTGTCGGTCATGCACCTGCGCGCTGACTCGGCAACGGTTTCCTGGGAGGTTCCAGAGGGAGATATAATAATTGGTTTCTCAATCTCGCAACAGGTAAGTCCCCCCCCCCCATGTATTAAATGCATTATAATCTTCTTATAGCGCAGTATAATACAAGTTCTAAACATTAATAGCAATAATCATAACACGTTATAAAGCAGTATATTATGACATATAAGGTCAAGTATCAAAATACTTTTTATGGAAGGGTCATTTTAATTACTGTTATAATGCATTATAATGTGATTATAAGTTACTCATATATTCACTGTTTGTTTTATGTGAAGTAAAAAAATATTTTTAGATTCTAAATATTGTACAATAAATGTGTACTTCATGCATTATAGAAAGATTATAATGTATATCAACTATGAAAGTTATAATACACAATGATCCTTGCAAAAATACAGTCAGTGAGTTGCCAACAATTATGATGTATAATTATACTTGACCTAAGAAGTGCAATGGGTATTCTGAAAGTATTATGAATATTAATGAGTGCTTATAAATTATAATTATACAGTGCTCCAAGCATTAAGTATAGTGTAGTTATAATGTATTATAGACATGGGAATCATACAAAGTGTTACAGAAAAGTGCATTTGTTTTATTTTTGGCTTTTGCCCTTTATGGTTTGGCATCGATTCGTCATGTCCTGTTGAAATGTTGTCGCACCACGAAGCCGGTATGATCCATTTTCTACCGTGTCACACGGTTGCGATGGCCCGTCGAACACGTTGGGATCAAATGGTTTGGAACGACAATTTTTTGAAAAGATAAAATATTCACGGATTGAAGTCCGTAGAGGGTTTTTGTGTGTTCAGCAAACGCTTCGTATCTTGAGTTTGTCCAACATACTGAGTACTGTACACACAAGTTCCGGGGAGAATAAAGAATTCATGTTTTTGTCTGGATGCATAATCTTTGGAAGCCTTCAAAGCTTTGCTTAGCATGCTGCAAGGTTGACTGAATATTGCCTTCAAGCCCCAAATCAGAATAAAACAAATTGTCAAGAGAAAACAAGAGGTGCAGCTGGACTATGTGAAGCTGCCAAAAGGCTTTGATTTTTTTGGAGGCTAAAACGATTTCAATAAATGCTAATCCTGAATGGTTAAATGGCATATGGTGCCATACGTTTATGCAACTCAAAACAGTCATCATCATGCAGCCATTTAACTCTGCTATTAACTCGGTGCGACTGATGGACTATTTACGACACCTCAACGGCTGTTCGTCACGATATGCAGCTGAATCTGAACACGTTTGGTATGGCGGTTTACGAATGACATGATTCAATGTTCACGGAGAATAACAAGTTGTTTTTATCAGATCTTTCAGTCAAACAGCGCCATAAAACACAGACATCTGGCCCAAAGCCACTTAAAGTGCAGATAAGAGTGAGGGCTCACATAGAGAGGAGCTCTGCATGCAAGCAGGAGGGATAACTTTCAAAGCTTTGGGTCTTTATTGCTCCAATAACGATCAAAGACAAAGTCTGAGGCTCTGAATGTTTGTGGTTCAAGGCACTTGCAGTCTAAATTAATAAAAATATTGACTCCACAGTCAAGACTCCATATGGTGAGACAAAATTGGCAACTGTTAATGTGATAAAGTACCCAGCATGTTGCTCTCCAACACCTTGAATATTTTCTGGTTGGTCACCTCTGTCTAACATTAGCACGGCCCAAAAATAGGTAGGCTACATAATCGTTATTAGCTTTTTGTTTAATGCTATAAAGATTTAATTTATACTACGAGACCCTTTCCTTAGGGACACATTGCAGGGCAATCACACCATTGACCAATGTATCGATTATTATTATCTGATCCCCAGAGACAGGAAGGACACACGCAGCGATTCATCCGTGAAGTCAACACCACCAGCCGCTCTTGTGTCCTTTGGGACCTCGAGGAGGAGACAGACTACATCATACAGGTGCAGTCGATCGGCCTCTATGGGGAAAGCCAAGCCAGCAAGAAGGTCCATTTTCGCACCCTCAAGAAGACAGACCTCTTCCCCTCCAACAGCTCCAATCAAGGTGAGCTGCTCTGAGATGCAGGGAATGAAAATCACCTGGCGAAGTTCAATTGAAAGAAATGGTCTCCGTGTGTGATCAAGGACAAAAATAAAGCGTTATTCCTGTTTCCTCAAATACTACTAATCTAATACACTTTTAATGATTTTATCTAGTCCTTTGACAACACTAAAACCAACAATTGTTGTGCAGTCAGAGATGCAGTTTATAGCCCCTTGTCATGGTACTCTTTAAGCTACATGCTAAGTCAGCATGCTACCAACGACAATTATAACACGCTAATGTTCAGTCGGTGATATTTACTGGGTGCTCCATCTATTTGGTAATTTGCACTAAACGCAAAACGGCATGAATGTCACATGTTGCCAAAAATATTGAGCAAATGAAAACGATGATGGCGCGACGTGTATGAAAAGTCAAGAGATAACCAAGGCTATGAGGATTCATCCACTGGAGACCATGAATGTCGGTAGCCAGATTCATGGAGATCCGTAGCTGCTGAGATATATTTGTTTGGATATCGTGAGATATGCAGCTAGCGTGACCAAAAACGAAGGCTGCACAGAGTAACATTTATCATATCAAAAGTGCAACTAACATTTTTATTTGAATGAAGAAATACATATTTGACCGAGTGCAGTGGTGTGGTTCTGTTATGTGTTTTTAATAGTTTTCATAATGATAATGTATAGTTCCATGGCAAAGATAGGCTTTAGATACACCGACAATACTTCTTAGTAGGATAAAATATTTTTTAGTGTCTACAAAATGGCAATTTAACTGCCAGATATTGTTTTAGTTTGTTAGTTTTTTGTTTCAAGTCTCACCTCAAGTCAACTAGATGCTATGAAGTTTGTCAAAATGCTGTATAATGGACGAGGTCACAAACTGGTCACCGCAGCATCCGTTCACAGTGTTGCATCTCACTGTGTTATGGAAGGCGACGCTTTGCTGTTCGTTCTACAGCGCACGGTGCAGCCGTGGGCCTCTTCTCCCCCCCAAGGCACAGACAGGAGCAGCCGATTACAGATGCAGTTCTGCTGTTGCTCTAAAGCTTCCTCTGGCTGTTGAATGCTTTCACATTAATAATAAAAGGTAGAGTAAAGGCGAGGGCAAGTAACCTGAAGCCTCTCGCGGCGTCTCTCTGAGGGGGCTTTATGCAGGTTTATTTCCTCCAAAAACCCATTCATTATTGACACACTCTTCAAGCACGGCTGCAGGCAAGCTCCTCTGAATTTCTGCAACAGGATCCGGATCCACTCTGAAGTACTTTGGATTCAGTCTCCATGCTCATGGGCTTGGGGAAATATGACCATCACCAATAAAGAATAGGTTAATTTTCTAACAACGCAGACGAGGAAAGGGTGAGAAAAAGGCTCTTTGCTTTATATTGTCAGCAGTTGGGAAAAGTTTACATTTCTTTGGATATATTCTCCATGATTATGGGATGGGCCAAATACATCAACAATAATGGCAGCTTACATTTGACGTTGGTCTAGAAACAGGTCTGTACAGGGTCCATTAAGTTAATACAGACTCTGACATTATGCTGGAAATGTTTCTGTACTTATATTTGAAATTGAAAATCAATGGACTTCAGAAACCTATCTAACCATCAACATGAATCAAATCCTGATTAATGTTGCACAGTGACGTTTTTGACTAATGGTCATTGCCAAGACTCTTGGAAAAGATTCAATGTGCAACATTAATGAGGATGTGACCGAGTTATCCAAGTGCTTTATTTGTAGGTGTTTTTGTTTTTGTAAGAGTATAAACAATCAGTGTCAGCTTTCCATAAATCTAATGCCCCAGTTTAAAAGTCTAATCACATTTTATTTACGTGCCTCTTGTCAAGTTTGGTACTCAACTTCTCTCTTCATGACACTGTGTCGTCGTAAACTTGGACTCGGATGCTGTCTGCAAAAGAAACCTGATTAATGATGTGAATTGACCCCACTAGTGCAGTCAGTAAAATAACATAAAGAAGTAAAGTGCAGTAAGTAGATCAGCCACACATAACTAACCTCAGAGGTAGAGACATGTTCTAAAGCAAAGCTTTCAATTACACAAATTAAATTCTCCTCCATCCGTGTTTGAAAACCCTTTTTTGAGCCAAAATATTGATTCCCAACCCCTGAAAACGAATTTCCTTTGTTTTATGAAAATGTCATTTGTTTCTTAAAGAGCCTTTTCCACTTTCTGAAAGGATGTTTTCAAAGCTTCCTCCTATAATAGCAATATATGTATTCGTCATAAAACGTAATGTAGTATGGCATTTTTGTTCAGCATCTTACCGTTGACCATTGTTCCTTAAAAGGTCTTTTTAATCTAGTTGGCAACACTAAAACCAACACGGAGCCATTCCAGAGATCCTTTGCCACAGCCAAGTGCCTCCGATTGAAACTAAATCGATGTGCGGCATATCACAGGTATTCCCAAGAGATAGCGCTATGATATCCACGAATCGATGTTGCTTCTTCTTTTTTTCCACAATGCAATTCTCTTTGATAATGTGATTACATATTAGTGCCACTATGCCACTGACTGTTCACCTGGGCCGAACTAGATTCAGAACCAATCTTTTTCATATGATTTATTTCCTGCCAGGATATATGCCACATGTTACTGTGATTTTTTTTATTTTCCCAGGATCAATATGTCTTTCCAATGTCTACTTCAATTTCATTTGTTCCACAGGAAGCTTTTAATCAGAGTATATATGTGTGTGTGCTTTGACTGCCCTTCAAAAGTGAGGAGCAGGGTTTCTTTAAGATCAATGTATGTCAGCAGTTTATTAGTATCCCACTAATTGAAGCACTGGCTTTGTATTACATTTGCAAGCTAAACATATTTTGAAGAACTCAGATAGAATTAATTTCATTGAGGTTTGATTCCAGCATAGTGAAGGGACTTTTATAAGCGAGTTACAATGTCAGATTAATTATACTGAAAGGGATTCTCTTTTGCTTACAGACGGAGATCTGTGATTAAAGGGGGTGGGGTGGGGGGGGGGGGGGGACGGACGCTGTATTCATTAGCATGAACAGTGATGCGACAGTGAGTGCATACAAAAACATACCTCAAATAAAAGGCGGTATAAATGCTGCCCGCTGTCACTGAGCCGTCAAACGGTTTCACTCAGAAAGAGATGGATGCCTTGAGCAGTCAAATCTAACTATAGGTCGTCCCTATAGACACAATTACTGTGTGATACTCCACCTAGGCTCCCCCATTAACGGCTCTGAAACAACAGGTACGTTACACGCAGAATATTCTTTTGACTTTGACTGATACTCACAACTCATCTGTTGTTCTTGTTTTATATGCACATACAATACGACTGCACAGTATTCAACGGTAGTTTAAATCACGTTGTTAAATTGCTCAGCTTGCAGGGAGACGTAATGCCAGAGGAAGTCACGTTTTTGCATCTCTGTGACACCAGTACTGCACGCCCCTGGTGTGTTGTCACAGGGTTTCCCGACACACTTCACAGCCACTAACAACACTGGGGGATTTTGGGGAGAGCCGAAGAAAGGCCAACTAATGATCTCAAAACAAACTCTTTGGTGAACCGACAGCACTCGGTTACAGCAGTTAGAATCACACGGCGTATCCGAGTGTGGCGCCACAACATAAAAATATGTATGATTTCAGCAGCAGGACATTATGTTCACTCACTCTGTGGTAGGAAATACTGCATATCAGCATTCATATGAGCATTTATTTTCAACATGAAGTAGTGTCATTATCTCAAATCGCAAATGGTAAACAAGAGCAATAAGTTTGGTCGGAGAGTGTTGCAGAATACAGACGCCCCAAAGAGTAAATGATTTACTCAAACAGCCTCCAACAGTGGTTTCTCTACGCATGCATGTAGAAATACTTTATGTTTCAGTTGGTTAGGTTCAGACAGAGAGAAGAGATGTGGGATTAATAAAGTGGGGAGCAAGTCGCCGGAGGCACCAGTCATACTTTGCGCTCACTTGAGTCCAGACCGGGCATTTAAGTCTGACTTTAACTTTGGAGATCACAATCAATCAATCCTCCGTCCTGACCTAAAGATAAACGTTTGTCGAGTGAAATAATTCATGTAAAACAATATGTGATAAGTTGTGAGAGTCTTGCGCTGCTTGCCTGACAATTTTTTTTTACAGATAAAAATCAAGGATGTTTCTGTAATTTGAAGCTGTGATGTTCTTCTTCCCTCTCTCCGCTCACATTCCCATACACACGACAACCAGGACTTAGAAAAACACAACAGCATTAAACCCAATTCATAATAGCCATCATGTGACGAGAGATGAGAGTCTGGCATTCGGGGGCCAGTTTCTTGACAACTTGATTCACTAAAAGAGGCAATTGGGAAGAGTGGCGCTCTGGAAGAGTTCCATACAGAAGAGATATTAAGAGATAGTTTGGAGGGAGGAAATGGGCCCACAGCAAATCCACTTAAAGGAGGATTAATGCAGGACTTATTTGTGGTAATGCCCACCACATTTAGGAATTTTCTTTGTGAAATGGCATAACATGGTTTTAGATCTGACATTATTAGGAAATTCAGTAAAGAGCCATGCGACTAATACTACTTTGGCAAAGGGCAATGTTCAGTCTTTACTGACAGCATGTCAGGGTGTTATTTAAATTCTTGTTTGTGATTGTGGTCAACTGGACTGCATGTCAATGTATTTCATATGTTGTCATATGAACAATATGTTCTCGTGGCATTTAGAGGGAGTCTGTGTTGACTGTACCTGTCTGTGCTCTCTCATAGATGACCCCACTGTGCAGGGTCTGGACAAGGCCCGTCACCTACAGATGGGAGAGATGATCATAATTGTGGTGGTCTTGGTCATGTGGGCAGGTAGGTTTGCAGACCGAGTGTGGTAATTAATGATTGAGAGGAAAAACACACACACACACACAGTATATGATAACTTAAGATAACAGAAGTGCAATGTTATTGTCAGCCTGAATGATATAGACTAATGGTGCTCACCTGACAGAGCTTTCACACTGTTTATTATCTCGTAGTACGCATCTAATACATTGACACACCAATCAATAAGACAATTAATGGACAGTCATCCAGAACAAAACCTATAGGACCCCTGTGAAGTGGAAAATAAATCTGCCAACTCTGCGTGTCTTGTCCTTTGCAGGCTTTTTAAAAAAAAAATTGCAGTGGCGATGTCAAAACAACATCACGCTTTACTGAGCACCGAGTACCGAGCTCTCCATCCATGTCGGAGTTTCTACTCCTTTGAGGAAGTGTGTGCCGATTAATGAAGTGTTGAGGGAGAATGAGAAGTGGCATATCTGACAGGCTGCCAGGAGCCGGGTTTCCCAACCTTGAGCACCAGAGTGAGATGTTAAATAATACTAATGAGAGTAACCAGAGTAACAGGCTGTGCGGAGTGGGAGTGCATGAATAAAAACACCTCGTGTGGAGCATTCATCATGGACCGCTCATTTGCAGCCAGTCCAGTTTAAAGTCAGCTTTTTCCCCTGAAACATTCACAATCTACAAAAGATAGTTGTTTACATCTGCATTTATTCTTGTATTTGCTAATTCCTTTTCTCATTCAATTTATTTTTTATATTTGTGTCCTTTTATCTTTTATATTTGTGTTACCTGTCCAGGAATAAAAAAGTACACCATGCAATCTCATCTGCTATATTGTATACTGTGTCTGTGTAGCAATGTTCTGTTGGTTTCTAGAAGTGCTTAAAATGTTGTGAAGACCTTATGAAACATCCCCGAATTGGCAAAGCAGCCGACGTTTTTCGCTGAAACTTTGACAAAAGTGTCTCATTAAAACAACATTACAATAAACGTCAATGTAAACGTCACAAACGCTGCTGTATTATAACCACCAAACAAACCAGTGGAAATGTGGAGATGCCTACCACGAATGTCTCTCAATGACATGGAGCTGCAATATTGCAAGGGTGCTCACGAGATGCCTGAATAAATAATGAAAAGAATAACTTTTATTTCTCACAGCTCCATAGTTTTTATTACAGTAACCCCTATATCAGCTTTTGAATAAATAATGATATAGCCTTCTCATAGAATTCCATAACCTCGGTGAAGCGGGGAAGCTTATTGTGAGCACACAGTAAACTGGAGGCACAACTGCATTTGGCATATTGTAGCAAAGCAAACTCCACGGAGAAGCTTTCAGATAAAGGCCCCGCCATCACTCTCCCTAGGGAGCAACATTCCATTATCAACTTGGCCTTTCAACGTGCTCAGTTAGAAGAAGCGGTGACGTGTCTGTGAGTGACAGTTGCCACCCCAGCACTGAATTCCCATCCTCATTTGTGTGTGTGTGTGTGTGTGTTACACATCTCCCCACAGCCGTTATTGCCCTGTTCTGCCGGCAGTATGACATCATCAAGGATAACGACTCCAGCAACAATAAGGAGAAGGCTAAGCCGTCGTCAGAAAGGAGCACTCCGGAGCACCACAGTGAAGGGCTGCTGAGGAGCAAGGTGAGCCTGAAAAGAGAGCCACATAAAGGCTCTTTCAAGCTACTGTGTACGTAAACACACTCTGAGTGACAGCGAGCCAGCACACACAAACACCTCGACCCTGAAACTCAAGCAGCTCGATGGGGTTAATGGTTTTATTTTTATTTTACTTTTTATTTTGCGTCTAAGGAATTCCTTTTCTTTTGACTGAGAAATGTCAAAATGTCTTCCGTGTTGTGCACCTTTCTGCAGAAACAATTTCTTCCAGTGAATAACATTAATGTCATGCAATATTTGTGCTCAGCGGACTCCCACTGCTGTCGAGTGCCCACCTCTTTGGCACTTTACAGATGCAAATGTAGGCATTAACATGATTACTGTAGTTTTGTAGGAAACATTTGGTTCTACTGTACAGGCTGGAAGACAAAGAGCTCAACTATGCCATGATTAATGGTGGATTTATTGGGAGATGATGCTTGATCAATAACAACAATATCGCCCTGTGAAGCTGTAGCAGGTCCACACATACTTCTACGAGAACCATCTCTCTTGTGCTTTACTCGTCAACACATTCTCACATAAAATAGATTAACAGCCAGCAGCAAGCTGTTGCCTGGATTAAAATGCAAAACATGAACTGACATTTGATTAACAAATGCGATTTGCATGCGGAGAATACGTGTGTATGATTCATTAGGAAAGAGGTTTTCCTATTAAAGGAACAAACCAAGGACAATAAATGGTTATTGTTTTCACAGGTAGCAATACAAAATATATTTCTAATTTCCTTCAGTGACATACATCTGTTCTATTACTTTATGGTATATCATTTGTAGAGTGATCAATAAAATTAACGATTGAAACTTCACCTTACTTTAGTTTAATCCTTGAATTTACCGTTACTGTACATAAACACATCGCAACCATATTTGTTAAGCTTAACCTTTTATACTGTATTGCAATTCCTTTAATCCATTTCAAAGAAGAAAAACTCTTATATATACTGTTGTAATTCTATAAAATGCAACCTTCCTCTTCAAATAATAATCCTCCCGGGAAAGAAATACATCTAGAATTCAAAACAGCACCCTAATTGGAAAACAGGATATTTACTACAGATGTAATCACAGTAATCTCCAAACCACAGTATGTGCACCGCTATCTGCTCACTGTTATCTGCTGCAGTCACAGCTCAGTAATGAGGCCGGAGCTGATCGATAATCAAGGTCATTTGCATTGCGAGTGTTGACCTCTGGCTGGAATTTAATGGTGCAACATGTTGAGTTTAAATCTAAGTTAGCTGACAGTCATTGTGGGGTTCCTCATTGTGTTGGCTTATCTCTTCTTCTTCATTCGGTGGCCGGAGTTTGATGCAAAGCTTCTGTCAGAGAAGTTCTGGTGAGGACTTCAGAAACTCTCTCTCGTATCAGTCAATAGTGTACACGACTCAGCAAACGTCCTGAAGGTGTTCAGTCTGCGGCAGAGGGGACGCAGGGAGGCAGATCGGGGTCATTTGAATAAATATATTCATGAAAAAAAACAATAATAAGGTGTCACGATATTAGATTTTCCTTTCAATATTATCTAGGCAAAAATAATTCACAATAACAAAATTATCGCAGTAACTATAGAACATTTTAAAAATAAAAATTGCTGTCAAATTAGTCAAACTCATCTTTAACTTTGTTTATTGTTCATTTTGACACTTTTCTGACAACTAAATTACACTCCAAATAAGAGTGTAGGTAGGTGGAGAAAGAGTATGTGAACATAACGGTTAATAAGCGTTAATATTTAGATGACATATGTAGCTAAGAGATACACATATGCTCTATATCTTTAAACGTGATGAATTTGAATACAAAAAAGTAGTTTAAATTTCCAATGTTCTTCAATTCATCCAAAAAGTATGTCTTTACTGTGAAGGAGAAAGTAAAAGAGTAATTATGATTTGTACTTATCTTCTCGGTTGCAGTTTCATCCTTCCGTGCCGTCTATCAACATCATCGAAGTTTAAGAAGAAGGACGCCACACTCTGTCCTCTCTTCTATCATCAATGCATTTAACGCCTTTCTCGCTGACGAGGAAGAAAGCTGGAAAGAATGTGTTTGTTTCTGTGGGTCATCGTCGGTGAGGCTGTCTTTGCAAAAGACATACATGCATGTACATAGCATTTGTAGGAAAACTCTAAAGTGCAGGGTACACACCGATCCACATGACCCAACACACACTACATACCCTAATACACACACACACACACACACACACACCACATACCCTAATATACACACACACACACACACACACTACATACCCTAATATACACACACACACACACACCACATACCCTAATATACACACACACACACACTACATACCCTAATATACACACACACACACACTACATACCCTAATATACACACACACACACACACACACTACATACCCTAATATACACACACACACACACACTACATACCCTAATATACACACACACACACACACACACTACATACCCTAACACACACTACACTACAGTGTAGTAGCTAACAGAAACCTATTCCTGCAGGTTGATAGTACATAAACTAATGTTAACCCATGGTGCAGTTAACATGAAATGTAACGTAACATCGATGACTTTCAAAAACACGCAATCGTCTCTGGGATGCCGGTCTTCGTGACTTTAAATTCAAAGTGTATTTTTTACATTGGCATGTGCAATCAGACACCACGTTCACCTGTTATATAGGCAACTCAAGCTCGAAATAATCAAAACATGTTTCTTTTTCCAAATAGTGTTAATATATTACTTCATCACGAATGTCTATATTATATGACTCCCGTGGGGAGAAAGCAAATTAATGTCTTCATTTGTAAAACCCGCCCCAACGACATGTTTTAATGTTTAATGATAGTCTTAAAGTGCCATTTTCTGGATAACATTGTATTTTTTCATAGTTCATAAAATACAAACACGTCTGTACATTAAACATTCATTTAATAAAGTTGCATGCAGGTCCTTTGCCTGTAGAATAGCAATAGATGTGCATTCTAAGTTAGATGCCAAAAAATGGAGAAATAAAACATGATTGCAGTGCTGTGAAGAAGCTGTTTATGTTTTCGTCCATTCGGCCTGCTTTTAGAACGGGGCATTGTCTTTTATCATCCAGCGTTTAATATCACATCTTGCACATTCCCTGACAATTGTATTTCTGGAAGTGTAAAATAAACCTTCTGTAGAACTATACCCATCATGAAGTTGCAGCTAATGTAATGGAGTTTCTGTGTATAACTCATTTCCACTGCGCACAAAAAGCACTTTCACACACACACTGTCACAAAGATGCATTTGGTGCATTATATGCTGACCTGAAACTTACAGTACTGTAGAAAATTGCACTTCGTGGACAGAATGCTGGCCAAGTAGTCACAAAAAAGCGTTTTTAACGTAGGTAATACTTCAAAGTGGTACCGATAAATTTTGGTAATAAAACTATCATCACTCCTTTTATTCTGAGGGAAAGAAATGCAGAGAAGTGACACATTAAATCCTGACAATTGCTAAATTTATCCACACAATGAAGGGGAAGTTACGAGACGAGGCTTTGTGCTGCAGTACCAATTTAAATAAGCCATTTCACCTGGCCTTTAAACTAGAACGTTCCTAATCAAACATGCAATTACACGTACCTAATAATACAGCTCATCCTAAAATAGAAAGTAATTGCAGCCTCCTGGGGATTAATAGGTAATGCTGTAAACGTCGCTTTTATTCCCCACCTAAACTTTATTGCCGCAGACTTCTTTCCATTAGTTGTTGAGGTGATTTATGGGATGTTGTTACGGCTGAGATAAGCTTCAGTTCGAAGGGATTCAGAGATCCAAGTATATGCTGCATCTAAATAAATGGATTTATAAATATATAAAGTTTGCATTCCAGTCCATACTTGAATTATTGTACTCAGTCCCAATGTGCAGCAATATTAAGTACTTCACCTGGAGAAGCAATGGATTAACAAGAAGTCCTGGTATTCAAATAGGCGTCAACATTAACATAATTATACATTTGCTAAGAAAAACAACATATTACTGTTAATGTTTAATGAGTTTCAGAGGTTACGGTTTGTTTATGTTGTTTATAGACAATTAGCAATTAATTAATTAATTCCTATAGGAGAGGCAGCAGTATACAATGTTCATGCACATACTACGTTTACACTGAAAATATATCACACAAATAGCAGAAACTAGACGGATGCGTCACTGCTGTGCATTAAATAACCTGCAGTGATATCTCTAACTGTAATGGGAAAACCTGGAACAATATGGAAGTTATTTCCTTCCATCCCAGATGAAGTAATTCAGACTTTAATTCACGTGACCTCCACAAGCCAGTCTCAATAGATTCTCAATATAAATGGTACGACCACTGCCAACACAACACTACGCCGTTAAAGAAGAGTCAAACATCTTATCAGTAGTAACTCAAAATAGTATTAAATAGACAATTAGCAATTAATTACAGTTATGAATAAATGAGCGGTTCATTCGCAGATCCTAGGGCACGGACACATTCAATTAGTAAAGAACAGATTGCCCCAAAGTTAAACAAAAAAAAAATCCTAAAATAGAATCTAATGAATTATTAATCAGTTGTATCGTGAGAATATTCTTGTAATAGAGCAATATCGTGTTTTCAGTGAGCTGAGAAAATATCATCAGAAAGAGCAGTAACCTGCTGAAAAGGCAGGAAGCAGATCATCATGGACTCACCGTCTCCTTTCAACAAAGCCAAATATCAAAAGCATTTGAAAAAAGCTAAAATTGTGAATTGGTGTCGCCACGCAGATGTATTAATGCCACGGAGCGAAATGAAGCAGCAAACAAGCAGCAACGGTGCCGTGGTTGTAACACTGAGTAGCTCTGAAAATATCAAAGTGCTCTTTTTCTACAGCTTTTCTTTGGTGCTCACTGCCGGCTGATGTCCCTCCTGGAGACCTGCTGCTCCACAGAGCCTTGGTTCAACCACAGGGGGCTCACATTGAGCTTCCAGACCAGCCTTCCAGGAGTATAAATCAAACTGTTAAGGGCAAGAGTCCTGCAGAGGCTGCAACCACAGTCTGGTACAAGTGGACAGGTTGATAAATGGGATATAAATAATGTACGTTTAAACATATTGTTATTTCATTAGGCATTTGTATGGACCACAAGTGATCCTACAGATACAGATTGCAGACTGATACTTTTCAAACCCCTGTGTTGGTGCTGTGGAGCCTGACAACGAGATTGAAGGCATATGCCATGATGTAGCCTCCGTGTCTAATGTTTGCATTCCTCTCCAAACATTCATCAGACTAAACAAACACTCTGAGATTACTGCCATCTCACAGAACAGGCACACAAGTTTGAGTTGATTGAGGTTTACACCTACAAAATACGAGTAATATATCTGAACCAGACGGCAATCTCCGGTTCTGACGAGCGAAGCCAATGCAGGCGTCTTGTATTCTCTCTACTGGCCAGCAGGGGGTGACTCCTCTAGTGGTAAAAAGAAGTCTGATTGTATAGGAGTCTATGAGGAAAATGACCCTCCTCCTTACTTGATTTATTACCTCAGTAAACATTGTAGACATGAGTTTATAGTCTGAATTGCTAGTTTCAAGTATTTTAAATACAGCATAATGCAAATATGATACATTTCCATTCACTGGTTGCAAATACTTCTGTTCAGAACCAAAGTCCATATGATCGTTTTTTTTTTCTGATTGAGAGAACAGAAGACATATTGTTGCTTTGCACATGGTATGCATTATTTTAGTTTTCAACCACGAGCCGTGGGCAGAATGAAGACACGTCGATGTGCTGGTGTCAGTCAGACGGGCAAAACAAGAGGCTGCCTTTGCATCGACCAGTCAGCCGCGAAGTGTTTGAGAGAGAAACAATATGGATTAAAACTCTATTTTTAAACTAAAATGTTCTGGATAGATCACGATAAAGAGAGCGCTAGTCGGCACAGTGAGCTGTTGTGGTTTAATTGGTTCTTTTTCAAGCCGAGTAGTTGAAACTCATTATTGATCAAATTATAGAGCAATTCTGGAATCAAATTGATTCGCTGAAGGCCGAACTACTCTGTCAACTTTACTGCGAATGAGAGAAGAAGCTTTTTGACAAAAGATCCGCTTTTTCAAATGCTATTCTAGATTCGAAAAACCACAATTGAGTGCAATGAATTATTTGTACAAAGTATTTTATTATGCAGAAGTATGTAACAAACCATAACAATTTCCAAATGCTGTACTCTTTTCTTTTTAAAAAATTTGAAATAGTTTTTTTACACAGTTTAGGACAACTGCGCGTGGTTTATAAACACATAGCTGTTATCATAATAACACAACACTATTGAAAACCCACTAATTGCATAGATAGAAATGAAGCACCTTCTTTGAAAGGTAAACCGATACAATGTAAACATCAGTGGTTCATTTGGGCAAGAATAGCTTTTCTGAAAGTTTCTGGAACCCTCAAATGTTTTCTGGCCTCAAGCCTTCAGTCTGATTTGTATTCAGGGCACTTCATACTCAAAGTGGTATGTTATACCTCCAAGAGCAGGTCGGTCTGACATCCCCCCCCCCCCCCCCCCCCCCTCCCTCCTCCTGCTGTGCACAGAATACTAGATACATGAAAGAAAACAATTTAGTCCAGCAGATCAATCCCCTCCATGGTGCAATGTATACATGGATAGATCAATTCTACATAATAACCCAGAGGGATTTGGCTGCAAAATGTAATCATATCACACTGATTTCTTTCCATGAAAATCTATTTAAAAAGGGCAAAGTCTAGGTGGAGACTATATGTGTGACCCGTATAGGTCTCTGCATTGGGTTGCTTGTGGTTGGAGCTGTGCAGAAGCAACTCTAGATTTGGTCCTTTTAGTAAATGTGGTTCAAAACTCTGTTGGTTGGTGGTCGTTATTGAAAACCATTATTGAGCCCCGAGAGCTCCTGGACAGCAGCCCATCTCCAAATATCACTCAATAGCACTGAATCAGCTGATACTGAAGCTCCCGCACATGAATCAGTCAATGATGGAGCAGAGGTGGTGAGAAAATGTGCAAAAATCATTTCTATACGTGATGAAAGATGAGAAAGTTAAGATCAAAATGACGATGTTGCGTTTTGACGGTGCACTCTGTATAAATTATATTAAAATGCAAACGTGGCTTGACAGATCTTCCATAGGCGAGCTGGAGGCTTTTCATGACAACCGAAACAGTAAAGAACTCACTTTTAAAGATGTAATGGAGGCGCTATTTTAGCCGAAACAATCCAATTAAGCTTCATGGCGTCACCTGATGAAGCCATCCAATTATTCTGCAGCGGGTGTCATGACAACGACACTGAGCCCCCCTGCTGCCTCCGCCTCATTCGTAACCCATGAATACAGAAAGAAGGACAACTTCAGACGGACTGGGGAAAAGTATAATATCCTCCCGACAGAGAACTGAGAGTCATCTAAAAATGAATTCGCTGAGTCTTAGCAGAGCAATAATTCATATATAACAAGATTTTAGGACGAAGGATGTTTTTTGTGGCACGCACTGCAGTTAAGAGAGAAAAATGTTAAATGCGTCAATCAATGTGAGAGGTGATTACTCAATTGAGGAGAGGATTTAGACTTAATAATTGAATACTGTACATGGGTTACTGACGGCTATATTGAAAAAATAAAGCAATTCCTGCAGTGATGAAATCCACATACGATTATATTTGTACAAATTGTCTAACCTAATGCAAAACATACAGCCATCTACACATTCACATGATAATTATTAAAAACAACCTTTGTGAAGCCCTGAATCTATTCATCCTACTTCTTCTATAATGATACCATATGCATACATAAATTACACAGCTTTGACATTGAAAAAATACAGAATAAGGAAATAGGTTTCTTTTATTTGGCCACACACTTGTCCTCCTAACCTTACATCATCGCTACTTTTTAACGGTAACATCATCTTCACGTTCAGTGGCAGCTGACTGATTGAGGAGACGGAAGAATGTAAAATAGTCAATGTATTTTGGTCACATAAGCCATATTCATATAGAGGGTGTTGAACATATTGTCTACAGGAAAGTCCACATGTTTCTGAGGGAGAAAGGTCTGCTGTTGTGCTGTGTTTTCTGTACATTGCAAACACAATCTATTGACATTGTTAACATAAAGCAAGCAAGCAAGCACATAGGAATACAACAGAATATCAGTTTTGATCACTGATAATAAACATTTCTCACAATAGTAAGGTTGTTTTTGTGTGTGTTTTTGGAGGATTCCACATTTTTTAAACCACATTAAGATGCATTTACCTCAAAAGGGCATTCTATTGATTTTACACACCAAGTTCAGTTGGTACGTCATGATTATTACTATTCTAAGACTGTGACAACAGTTTTATTAGGTCTTAACACTTAAATCTGGGGAAATAGCCCTGATGACGTCACTATGACATAATTAGGAGCATCTTCATGTTGACTCACAGCCTGTCTTTCAATCTGGGTGAAGCTCGGCATTTGTGGGTGTTTACCAGGCAGGTGAGGCTCTCATAAAAGAAACAAACTGCATTATGAAATATATATAGGATCCAGTGGTTTTGGAGCTTGGCCCATAGAAGGGAGAACCTTGGCCTCAGCTGCTTCCGTTATGATCATTCTTCTTATAAATCGCTCTCTTTTGAATCACCCAACATTATGGAAGTGCAATACTAAATTGGGTAGATCACTGAGACTAAATGTGTGACTCTATTTTCGCAACTTCTCATAGCCTTCACCAGCAGATAAAGTTGCTCTGTTGTCATGGCGATTGGTCAGTTTGTTATCACACAACCTAATAGATCTTTAATTTATTATTTATTTCTCTGTTTTTTATATTGTTTGATGCCACCCACCACCCCGATGCATATATGACCACCACTAAACCATCTTCATGACAACTGAGCAAATCAATCTGCTGAAGAAGACCAAGATATGTTGGTTTAAAGTCCCGGATACACAAAGTAAGCAGCAGTCCTGTGTTTGATGTCTGTGTTTCATGTGATGGTAATTAAATATATACATTGTATCACATTCTGTAAATGTCACATGTATGCCCCATATTTCCAAGGTGGATTCTGGTCTTTTCTTTAAGACACATTTATGTTCCAAACAATAAAAAGAGGACATATGGGGTATAGGTCGCCCGTGTCAAGTTACTTTATCACATGCCGTCTCATTATTCAAAGAACCTGAAAGGATGAATACGTAACGCATAAAATATCATGACTGAAGACGTGTGCCAGCTTTGCTTCCAGTGACGGCTGAGACTGGCAACTGTTACTTTGTTTAAGCAAACGACGAGATCAGAGCTTTCACATTTTCAGAAAGACACGCTGCTTTTATGTACACGCATCTCGAAACTACTTGATGCCGAGAATATCTTCATCCAAATTCCACTTATGCAAGTGTCGTTGAAAGTGTTTTTACAAGTTCAGATTTTTTAAAAAAAGACAGACTCCCATCTTCTCACAACCTAGAAATATGTAATGTGTTTCTTGCAGTGCTGCGTTGCATTTCATCCGGCAGTTTGAGAGAGTAGGAATATGGTGGAAGATGGCATGGCAGTTTATAATATCAATGCATCCATTCTGACTTCTCCTCCTCCGCAGCCACAGGAAATCAAGCAGAGCCTCAGCGATTCGGGTTGTGCACCGGGAAGCGTGATATGTTTTGCTGTCGGCTCAAGTGATGCGTGCCGTTTTGTGTTTGAGATCCCTTCTATTTTCTGTGGTCGCTCTTAAATCGGGCAGCTATATTTTCGGCGCGTGTTATTCAAACTCATTGTTGGAGACAGACCACAGATTCTCGCAGGAGACCTCCCGGGGACTCAGAGCTGCATTGTTAGAGCCGGGTTCGGAGCCGGACTCGGCCAGTCTGACAGAGACAGAACAGAGAGGAAGAGAGAAAAGTAATATTGCTACAGAGATCAAAAGGCAGGAAATATGTATTCATCCAAGGAGTTCACAGGACAGAATGTGTAATGATTGGAATGACTGTAAATGAGTGTGCACACAAACAGAGAGCCATTAGTGGCAGATAGGGAGGATATTTACAAGATCACCCATAGAATTACAATCAGCCATTTTACTATTAAAACTAGAATTCTTTGAGATATTAAGAGAAAAAAAAACGTAAAAACCCAGACACGTACAAATATCTTCTCCAAAGTTTGCAGGAAAAAAAAAGTCTAGCTTTCTTTGTTTTCATTCCCGATGTATTCACAGTCTGGAAATTAGTAGTATTCTGAACACAAGGCCTCATGCAACATGTCAAACATGCAAATAACATGCCGGTCACGTCACTTACCGGTGTCCATCTCCTCTACTTCCATGTTACTGCATGAGTGAAGAAAAAGGAAATCATGACTATGTGACTATAATAGTATGTTATACTAAAATGTGTTAAAACACTCGTAATGTGCCGTAATGTCAAGAAGCTTAAAATGAAATAAAATTGTAATAACTCATCACATTTCGATGAGGTTAAACAATGATTAAAATAATTAAATTGCTTCATTCCCATGCTGCAAATAAGGGTCAACTCCAAGGTCGACAAAGAATGAAGATATCTTATATAGAAATTAAAGCATTTAAAATAAACCTATTTGATCGGAAGTTGATGTCAATATTTGAATATGCTTGAAAAACAATTTAGTATTCTTACAATCAGATTTTTTTTTTCAGAGGCTTTAACCCTGACCTGTGTTGTTACAGTTAATTAAAAGCAATGATTTGGCAAGTTAGAGGAGTGATAGAGCACTGCAAGTGACCCCTGCATACAAATAAAATGGAATAAAGTAATTTAAGTGAACCACCAACTGGCCCCCAATGCCATCTTTCTTGAAGAGGCTAGGCATGACATTAGCTAAAGAGGCCTGGTGGTAATGGCTTTCTGTACAGGAGAGGTAGTCGACAAAAAAAAGGATAAAAATGACCCCTCTTTAACCTTCCTTTTTAAATGTTTGATGTTAAAAACTACACAAAGCTCTGAAAATGGAAAGAGCAGTTGAGGGCCAAACAGCTCACGGCTGTGGGAACAAAATGTAAACAAGAGATAGGCAGTGACAAGTTCTTAAATCTTTCAGTGTGTCAAACGCTGGCATGCTTCTTCGTAACCAGAGCAACAGCTAAATGTTTGCATATTAGCTGGATTAGATTTAAAAGTGTGATCTCTGAACATTTGGAAAGGTGCCCCGAAGAGCAGCGAACACAAGGAGGTGTGACAGCCATGACAAGTCAATGTGACTCAGAGTCTTCCACATCTCAGGGCACGTCTCATCCACCAGTCTTCTACCGCCTCAGCAGAGCCTGACATCCTTGTTGACCTCTACAGGGGAGGTCCGCTCTAGCATTCCTGCATTCATTCAGCATTTCCTGTAGGATGTTGAATCTAGATCCAAGTGTCACACCTTCCTCCATTCCACACTTGAGGTCAGTATTTCCTCGACCCCGCTCAGAACAGCCTCAGGGATGACCTGCCTTCCTCTTCTGATCCCCCTTCACACCCGACCACACTTATCATATATACCTCTCATTTACCCATTTGCTTGAAGCAAAACGTTGCATGCTCCAAAACAACAAATGTATATTAGCCACTTAATGAGCTGCGGCCTCTTTAACGTGTGAAGCTGCTCTTCTCTCTTTATGGATGGACAAAACAGTACCGCAGGACACATACACACATATCAGCTGGTAATATGAGGACCGTTTGGCCTTTATATTCCTAACAGTTTGTTGTGCACGGAGGCACATCATCAAAGAGGGACCACGTGCATGATGTTGTACGCGTTGATATACATCATGTTTTGTGTCTTTGCAAGTCTCAGAAGCAAGATTGATATGAAACAAAGTCGTATAGTCACATTTTAGTCTTTCTTCAGACTGTAGTTACCAACTTTAACTAATGTAATTACATTACATTTCATTTAGCTGACGGTTTTATCCAAAACGACTTACTTATACACCGTAGACACAGCTACAGGGAGCAATTCAGGGTTAAGCGTCTTGCTCAAGGACACACCGACTAGGGCGGGGATCGAACCGCCGATCCCCTGATTGAAAGACGGACCTGCTAACCACTGACCCACAATAATTTTAGATCTTACGTGTTGACTTATTCTTTCTATTGGTACTACAGGCTTTTCTTAGAGTTAGGAGGCGGCGACCTCCGTCAAATTCCGTCCCGCCTCCAGTTTTTTTCCTCAATACATTTTCTTTAAAAGTGTTGCATTTGGTGGATTTATGCCTTCTGTAAGGTCAGCAGCATTACGCCGATGTCGTGGCACTGTATCGTAATCAGCATAGTGAACCGGGGAAGGCGCTGCCAAAACTGCCAAAGAGGAAGAAAACAACCGTCTGCTTGAAGCTGGACGGCAGCAAAGCAGGAACCAGCCCTATAAATGTGGAAGTCTGTCACTGACTGACTGACTGAGTGCTCCGGCGGAAGCACTCAGACGGTAACGTCTTTGCCACCACAGCACATTCCCGCAATCAATCGGCACATGGAAAGCCAATGAGGTCATTATTAGTCTCCCATTCCAATGTGTTTATGACAATTTTGTACAGCTGGTGTTAATGTGTGCCTGAACTACAACGCCAGTGTGCGTCTGTTTACACCAGGGAAATAAGGAAATAAAGTCATTTTCTTAATGTTTGATCAACTTTTTACCATTTTATAGAATACAATAGTTCAAACAGACATCTGTGGGTCAAATTACAATATATCTGAGAACATCTGATATATCTGAGAAGTGGCTCTTATGACAATTTTGGTTAAAAAAAGATTTAGCCAGTAGCAAGATTCTTATTTTCTTAGTATTTGTGGCCATATTCTCGGTGTCTAAAAGCTGTCGTCAACACCTCACCGGTCAATGATGACTTGAACAAATAACTTTTAGGACACCAAATGAAGTTACCACACAATTATGATGTGCATCCTTTCTGTATCAGCTCATTGCCATGGGTGTAATGCCATCTTTTAACACCGTTACCTGAGAAAAGGAGACTATTGCATATCCCAGGCTGTGTCTGTGAATTTCAATACATATTTGTGTCAATCAATCTGTCCTTTTTCTTATTTAAAAGAGTCAGAACGGTTACTGACAGCTGACCATCACTCTCAGTGCAACTGTCAAAATGACTCGACAGCATTCAAATGGTGATCTACTGCATTTCTGTTTGGAACTGGAATCAACATAACATTTGTTTCATATTTTGTTTGCCAGAACAATCCCATCTCTTTTCCTAAATAAAAGAATAAATGGCCTGTGTTCAGCAGTAGTCATATCCAAAGGTTACCTTGAGAACGCATCATCGAGGCCATCGTCCACGTCCTGTTGGGAAATGAAGAATATGAATCAATACACACTATACACAATCAAATTACCTATTCCTGCTGCTCCTGTGGATCTTTACTGAGTCAGCTGTTTGTCATAACATATTTTATCCAAGTGATACACAAATTAATTTATGAGCTAAAGAATCAAATACTGCACAAGGCAGGTTTTTGTTTCAATCACGGACTGAAAGGCAATATTGCACAACTAAAATATTATAGTCTGGACACATATGGATAAGGATGCTCTACATTATCTGCAAAAGGTTTGGGAATGCAAGGGATCCAGCCAATTTAAATGCATTGTTTTAATTTATGAGATGCTAATAAATATCATTAAATAAATATCAACCTGTCCAATTTACACTGAAAATAATAAACAAATTAACCTGATGTAAGGCAAACATGGAGGGATTATAAACAGCACAACACAGAGAGAGGAATAAAGGTCAAGTTGGACTAGCTGATGAAATCTGACTCAATTAAAGAATTATTTATACCAATGAGAAGTCCCATAAAAAGGGAAAATATGCAACAAAGAATACAGATGAATTTGTGAAATCAGCCTTTAAGAGAGACATTCAAATGAATATGGTGCCACCTAGTGTTAAGAATCAGGAAGTGATCACCAGGATGGTGACTGATGGTGAGCCTCTGTAGCATAAACATTACACAAGTTTGACATGTCACTACATGTAACTACTCCAATGATGATCAGTGTCAGAAATCATGTGTAATTATAGGTATCTTCCCCATGAAACACAATAAAAACAATTGTTGAATTTTGTATTTAATTGAAAATTAAAAAATTAATTAAAGTAAAATAGCATTGGTACCGTTTTATGGTCAGGTTGAGCATATTACTTTACTGTGCTCCATCAGCCTGGCTAAAAAAAACGATATTAAACATTGCAAACTGACTCAGTCTGTTCAAACTGCACGGACAACCCTTTGCAGTGGCTTATGTCGTCTCTTCAAGTCATCTTGCTCGAGAATCATGTCAAGTTTTATTTGTCAATATTTTGTTTGCCAATGGACAACCCTGCTCTCCATACATAACCCCTTACTTTGGAATTCATACTACAAGCCAACACAAGGACTATTTTTAAATATTTGTAATTTAAAACTTAACGTAATAAACAGTTTTAGATATTGTATATCTAAAACTAATTAATTGATTTAATTACAGAAAGACAGGTTTTAAGTCAGTGGTTTGAATAAAAGGAGAGAAAGGAAATGAAGGTGGGATTTACAAAAACACAAATACAAGACGCAGTAATCCGATACACTGGACTGGTATTGACACAAATATTGACCAAATGAAGCTTATGTGAAAACATGTGACGGCCTCATGTTAGCGTGCATACAAAGTATTCTTATACTAGTGAGGTGTACAAATTTAAACTCTAGCATAGGACCTACCCCTGAGTTGCTGTCTCGCATTTCAGTATCAGGAGAGAAGAAGTTGGACAGGTGCCTCTCTGTCTACAACCACTTTAACCTTTTGTTTCGGCCCAATCTGACCAATCAGCAGTCGGGAAGCAGATGGCGTGACCTACCCAAGAGTCGTGTTTGATTGGTCGCCTTCGAGTGGGGTTGCTGCGAGGCGAGGGCGAGCTGAGTAAAGCAGAGAAGAAGGGCCTCCGGAGCTTCTCCTCCAACCCGACGGGCTTTCGTGCCTCTGGATCTGAGGGAGGTGGCAGGTGTGGACGAGAGTTTGACAGGGACACGGGAGGTGAGACGGAGGAGGACAGAACAACGGGAAAAGACAACAAGAAAAGAGAGAAAGAGGAATTGCTCTTCTTCCTTTACTGTCTCTTTAAATCTCCCAGTCTGCAGCACAGACGTGAAGCGTCAACCGCCCGTGGCATTCACAGTTTTCTCTGCAACGGGCAGAATTTAATTAACCTCCAAAACTTTCAGACGGTTCTCTGTGCCGAGTTAGTCCCTAAGTCCTTGAGGCTTTCACAACACATTTTTCTCACTGGGCCACTAGAGCTGGAAGTAGAGACACTTTTAATTGGAAGAAGCTGGGAAAGCCAGCCATTATCTAACAACAAGCTGAATGGATGATTAAGTCTCATTTAGCAGAGCCTTTGACCCCCCCGAGGAGTGGAAAACATTTTGACCTATAAATGTCACGGCTAAGGGATAGTACTTAAAAACTCACTCCCCTGAATTACTAAATAAGTGGCGTATAATTAGGAGATTTGTTCTCAGTGAGAAGTGATTGACAGCAGTTGTTAACTGTTAACATACTATCTTCCGGAGGTTGTAGGGGGCCTAAGTTGTATACGCAGCTAGAAGATGCTGGATGTATATGGAACTGAAAAACCTAAATAATTGATCGCTACCAAGGGAAACACTGTCATGTTGAGTTTCGAAAAAGTCGCCTTGACCCTAAGGGCTGAATGAAAATGGATTCTATGGATACTCACAAGTCTCTCCTTTCCAGAAATGCCCACTTTATGCTAATCCGAAGCAGTTTGGGGTGAAGAACTAAGCTGTTTTTTGCATGCAGTATAGAGTTTGAGGATAAGAGGTTAAATGTGTGTGTGGGAGGGTTCTTTACGAAATTACAAGGCTCCTTGTTGTGTACCAACTCACACAAGAAAGATCATTTCAAAGTCATTAAGCCAGTGTCGACTACAGAAGCATTTACTTCATCATGTTCACTGGAAACTGTTGCGTTTGGGAGGATTATGAAAAGCCTCAAATCTAAAGGAATTTGTTCTTTACTCACTCTAAATCTGCATCTACTTACCGTCTCATTTTAGTGACTGCGATATAATACAGTTGTAATTTTTACAAAACTAAAATCAGGTCATCGTAATCTCATCAGCGACAGGCAGTTTTATTTCTCACCAGGCTCATGCGGTAGGTTGAAATAACACAATCTTTATCCTCATCTTCCTAGAAAATACAACACCTGGATTATCCCAGGCCAGTTCCCAGTGTAACGTTAACCCCTGCAGCAGCAAACACCCACCAAGAAGCGTGTCAAATGTGAAGTATATTTCTGTAATTATGAAGAGATAAATACAGCATCATTTAAGGAAACAGCTTAAGGAAAACGGTTTGAAGAAACTCAAGAGGAAACTCTCATGTCTGTGTGATAAATAAAAAACTAAAGACAACACATTGTGTTAATCAGACAAGCCACCAGGAAGAACGCTGGGCTGAAGGCAAATGTTACATTGTGGCCAAAAGGTAGAATTACAATTTCCAGGACCGTAATGTGATGGCTAAAAAGATGATTTTATTTGAGATAAATCAACTTCCCAGTACAAACACCTGAATAACTCATTCTTAAATAATTCAGTCCTAAAAGTTGTAAAATACACTTATAACCAAATCCAGAGTTATTTTCCTTCCTCCATTCATTTGAATGTGGTGGATAACGAGGCTGGACCGAGGGCTGTGAGGCGGGGTTAAAGTTAACGCTATGGACCAAAGGATCCTGGTAAATTTGCTTCTTGCGACCACGATGAACCTTTATAGTTATGAACAGGGTAGTAAGTAAGTAAGTATTTCACAAAAAAGTTCCAGTCAAATCACCTGAAGAATGATGAAAAAAAGGTTAACGTTTGTCTGGAAATAAAGATTCATCTTGTCTTGTATTATTTATCAGCAAGACCTTCTGCTGAGTCCAGATAAATTGTTCACCCTTTTGAAAATAAATACATAATTAAATAATTGATAAGCATGAATGCACTGTGGATGAGGACACAATGAAATGAACTCACCTGCAGGAACACACTGAGTGTCTGTCGCCTGTGTCTGCCCTTTGCTGGCTGCACAAGAACAGCAGGTCCTGGCTTTTTTGTTTTTGTCTGCAGATAAAGAAGAAGAAAAAAAAATGCTAAATGCAAAAAGTAAGCCCAAAAAGAAATATGTGATGTTTGAAAAAAATGTTGTTGGTATTTTTACTTTTGGTTGTAATGAAAGTTCTGTGGCAATTTTACATGCAAGTGCAGTAGTGTGACATTCGAAAAGCTCAGAGGAGACGGTGGAGGTCAGAAAAGTGCAGCAGCAATGACGTATTTTTGGAGACAAACCCGGAAAATAAACTTTGCACCGGTTCCCTCTGTAAAAATACTTTGGGATTGTTGGGGAAGATGAGCTCTGTGGCAGACACAAGTTCATGACACTCACGCGTTTTAATAAAGCCGATAATAATTTTCACAAATTAACTTTTTTGTAGCCCGAATACAAAATCGGCAAAAATCTATACGGTAGCCTTAAAAACAAACTACAGCAGTTTATTGAGTCACTTCTTAGCAACCACCTTTTTTTTAAAACATAAGAGGGGTATTTAATGATGTATATTTTACAATATTTTAATCTTGTGTAATCCACAGAGCTTATTTCAGGCTTCTAACCAGAGTTGAAACTGACTCATTTCTGGATTTGAGGACTTATAGCTGCAGCGCATTAATCTCGGTTATTTTGATTGTTGAACATATTCAATAGCTGCCCCCGAACTTAGCTTACAACCCAAAAGGATTCTTCATCCCAGACTCGATGTACAGCCTCTCTTTACTCATACCCGGGTTCAAACCTTCTTCCTGTTCAGGGAACTTACCTTCCTGCGCGATCTCCCACAGATCGAGGGCTACTTTAAAGGCCTGGGCCACCGTTAATGTCACAGCCTGAGCCTGAAGAGGAAAGAAAAGAGGACAACACTCATGATGAAACATTCATTGTGGAAATATAAAACATATGGAATAGTTGTGATTCAATTTGGTGCTCAAGAAAATGTTTTTCTAAAGCATCTTTAGTCTGATTATTTAACCATCCAAGGTGATAATACGTTTAAAAAATAAAAAAAAGATTCTATCAAACTATTTATATTTCTAAATATCTCCAAATACAGACTGATGAGCGTGGAGGTTTCCAGCCACAAGATGGAGCCATACTCCATCTACATTTGAGCCACTTGCTTCCCCAAGTGAACTCGATATATACGCACTCATTCCTCAAACAATCTGACTCTAGGACCTGCTAAAGTCCAAGAGCATGTATACTCTTGGACTTACTGTATAATGTCAAGCTAAATCCAGACAAACACAGGTACACGCGACAAAATGACAAGCGATGCACACTTACAATCTTCTTCTTTTGGCAGAGAAATGCATGGCACTCCAGGGTCTCATTGAACGGACTCTGAGAGACATATGCGAAGACCTTATCCTGAGTTTTATCTGCTGTGCAGTACGAGATTCTGGGAGAAGAGAGACAGAACACAAAAAACACTGTTCTTAATTTTACTGACACTGTCAATTCTCCTGATAAAAGTGCATTTATGTCGATAAATGAGCACTTGCACCAATAAGGAACCAATTTACGAGATGAATGAATGAATAAAGTGTATTGCAGGTTTTAACCTTTTGGCCTTACACATGTCTGTGTGAAAGGGTTTATTCTCATCTACCCTTTTTTTTTTTTTTTTTTTAACAAAATCAACCAAAATGGTAACAATAAGGATATTGTTCCAGTTTTGGTTAATTTTGTAAAAAAAAAAACACCAAAGTATGGTTAAAATATTGCACTACCTTTTTTTTGGCCCGTGCCTTCATCATTCCATCTGTTAGTTGTAAATAGAAATGCGACTTCACCGAAAAATGTAATTAGAAATAGAGTTGTGGGTTTTAACCTTCTATATATTCGGTTTCTGGTAAACATAGACGAGCTTAGACAAAGGTCACGATGTGCAGACAAACTGCTGGCTGTTAGTTTAAGGGAGAGAACCGAGGGCGTTTGATGATGTTTGTGATGAAGTATTGGTGTCTGAACTTCTTTTCTCCTCATTTCAAACATGCTTTTTAAATCCCATGATCACACATGCGGAACAAAGGGACATCATGCTGTTGGCCTACAGTCACAATCAAACCTCATTCATCAAAGTAAGCTACAGGAAATGCATACATGTCAATTGAGGCCACGACATTGCTTTTTCTCTCAACCTTTTCCATATTCATAAGCAAACCAATAATAGCGGAGATGAGAGCGCGTTGGTTTCGAATATTATGCTGATTAAGTCCCACAGCTGGGAGAATGGTAGACAAGCAGGAGACAAATGAGCAGCGTTGTCGTCCGTGAGAGATGCTTGGAGCGCTTCGATACTTCATATTTTCAACTAAATGCCGATTCAAAGTTTCCATGCAAGGCTCAGATGTTAATTGAGCCCACATTGCTTTAGTTAAGCGTTGTGCTAATGAAGCTGCAGGGACAACCTGTGCATATTTTGTGTTGAGGCATTTGTTGAATTTACTGTAACTTGTATGCTATTCCTCAGAGTTTGGTTTTATTTGTCTCTTAAGAATATCGACCAATCTAGAAAGGCATGTGAAACTGCCGGAAATCTGATAAAAAAAAATAAAAAAATTATATAACCTCTTGATGTATTGCAACTTGTTGAAACATCTGAATTTCTACCTTCTTTCTACCTCTAAGTCTTGGATTACAAACCGCTCTCTGCTGCGACTATATTGCGCATGAGACCTCATTCCCAACAGTCCCACTGAATCTCTACTGAGCTTATATCTGGTTTTCAAGAAATCCAATTGCCCGCAAATCCAGTGGCAGCCACAGCCAGTTATTTTCAATGGTAATCTAAAACCAATCTAGACAAAAGTCCACCGAGCCCTTCGGCTCCCCCACAACAGCTCGCACAGGTTTACTGGAGCGACGGACACAAAACCGATGGATTTGTTTTTGTCAGATTTTGTGCAGGCTATTAGAAGCCGTATCGATTGAGAGTCACCCCCCTGTGTCTATCTGGGGTTGTTAGCTAAACCAGCAGAGTGCGTCATGTCCATTGCTTTGAATATATGTGTGAAAGAGCCACCGTGAGTGACACTTGTCACTATAATTAAATATAAAACCTACATCATAAACTGCACAAGAACCACATTGGATGCTTTCACACGCATACTGCAGGAATAGAACTCTACAGACCAAAGTTGCTGGTTTTTTTCTTCCGAATAGAACACAATTTAGATACTCGGGGTCACTCAATGCATGTCCTCGTCGTCGGTATGGAGGACGCCACACAACTGCGACTGCCGTCTCTGCAGTAACTTGTAAACTGTAAACAAAAAAGGGATCTGCAGCTAACAGCCGCTCATTTGCTGCACCGCTTCAAGGGGAGCACTAAAAATAAAAAGTAATTTATTCGGTCAAACAACAAGCATGAAAATCACCAGCGCTCGGATCTCCCTCTCAGATTGTTTGCTGGCTTGCTCCGCTGATGATGACCCACATTGCAATGCCCATGACACCCAGCTCAGTAGTTCCCCATCTTCTCCGTCCTCCAACATATATTTGGGCCTTAATTGCAGGGGGGTGGGGGGTGTGGGGGGGTTTGGTTTCCAAATGAATTATCATCTTATTGACACATTATGTACTTTCTGCCTAGAATATCTGCCGCAATCTGATTTCACTCATTTCTGGGGGCTTTTATAGTTTGAGCCTCCACAAATTTGCATTAATAACTGAATACATTATTGATAATAAAGTAATGCATTATACACTGCACAATGATTCATACTGATGCTTTGTCAGCAGCACTACAGTAGCAGCATTATCAAAATATATAGCTATGAAATCAGTTTGTGTGGTCATAGTAAAGCAGTGTTCTTGTCATTTAGGCAATCAGCCTTAGCATAGGTTATTCTTTTAAACATTTTTTCCACGCAGTTGAAATAAAGGTTTACAATCATCATGGGCAGTCAGATGAGGTCTGAAGCCTGAAGATCCAAAGTCTGCAAACTGGAACTCATCATTCCTCTCTCTTATCTGATACTCTGGTAGAAACTCAGTTCTGAGACAGAGTTTTGTTCACAAGATGGTGTTAAAATGTTCAGCAGTAAACATACGCAAGATGAGCAAATAGGTCAGTGTGCATACCCGGCCTGTCTGACGAGCCAAGATCCCCAAATAAATAGCAGCAAGAATCTAGGGCTGAAATTTGAGAATTGAGCAGTGTACAACTCCTCTCAACAATAGCAACTATTTCACAATCCATCCATCCATCTGTGATGCTGAGAACAGCCTGCGGTAGGCCCTGCTTTCCCTTCATGAGCCGTCGGATGGTTTGCCAGAACCTCCTTGAGGCCAACCAAAAGTCCTTCTCCATGGCCTCCCCAAACTCCTCCCATGCCCTAGTTTAAGCATCCGCAACCACCGCAGCTGCAGCCCTTCTGGCCTGCTGGTACCTGTCAGTTGCTTCAGGAGACCCCTGGGCAAACCAGGCCTGAAAGGCCTCCTTCAGCTTGACGGCTTCCCTTACCCCCGGTGTCCACCACCGGGTTCTCGCCACGACAGGCACCGATGACCTTCCGACCACAGAACCTAGCGGCCACATCCACAATGAACATGACCAAATTTGAACATGGTCCACTTGGATTCCATGTCCCCAACCTCCCTCGGGATGTGTGAGAAGTTCTTCCGGAGGTGGGAGTTGAAGACCTCCCGGACAGGATCCTCCGCCAGACGTTCCCAGTTCACCCTCACGACACGTTTGGGCTTGCCAAGTCTTTCTAGCCAGCCACCCCGCCATCTGATCCAACTCACCTTCAGGTGGTGATCAGTTGACAGCTCTGCTCCTCTCTTCACCCGAGTGTCCAAGACATACGGCCGTAGATCAGATGCTACGATTACAAAGTCGATCATTGATCTCCGGCCTAAGGTGTTCTGGTACCAGGTACACTTATGAGCCACCTTATGCTCGAACATGGTGTTCGTTATGGACAAACCGTGGCTAGCACAGAAGTCCAATAATGAAACACCGCTCGAGTTCAGATCGGGCAAGACGTTCCTCCCAATCACCTCCCGCCAGGTTTCTCTGTCATTGCCCACGTGAGCGTTGAAGTCTCCCAGGAGAACTATGGAGTCGGCTGGAGGCGCCCTTTCCAGGACCCCTCCCACCGACTCCAAGAAGGCCGGATACTCCAAACTGCTGTTCGGTACATAAGCACAAACAGTCAGCACCTTACTCCCCGCAACCCGTAGGCGCAGGGAGGCAACCCTCTCGTTCTCTGGGAAAAACACCAACACAGTTATTTCTTCGGGCTGAGCCCGACCGGGCCCAAAGGGCGAAGGCCCGGCCACCAGACGCTCGCCGGCGAGCTCCCCTACCGGCTCTGGCTCCGGGAGGGTGCCTCGGTTTCCCTTGTCCAGGCGAGGTAGCTGAAGTCCGTGGACCGCTATCCATCAAGGTTTTTTCACAATGTATGTATTTATCATGCAGTATGGCAAACAAAGAAAAATGTTAATTATAATATATCATCCATGTGCAAATAACGTGAATCTCTAAACATACAAATCTCATTGGAGTGAATACACATTTAAGATTCAATCTTTTGGCAAAGAGACACAAGCCTCATTTACAGTCACTTCTATTGTGATGAAACAAAGGTCTCTTAAAAACCCTTGTGCATGCACATTTCATTTTATATAAAAACGTTTTAATAAATACAAAATAAGTTTAATTACTGCCACCAATGTGCCACAAAGTGGATTGTATTCACAAAACTAGCCTTCATCTTAAAACAACAACAACAACAGGAAAGAAAATAATTGACAGCATCACATAATTTTAACTAAGCTTGAACAGCAGAAGCTGAGCTGTCAGTCTGCATCATATCTCCAAAGGGGCTTCGTGGACCGCAAGCCTTTGATCTCCTCACTGCGTAGAGCCCCGGTGTTTGTGAGGCAGAGAGGGAATATCAATGGAAATATTAAAATATTTACAGTACAAAGCGTGAATGGAACTTCAAACACCAAAGCTGCGAATTCTCTACGTACACTGAATAAAGCAGGTACACTAGTCAACACAACAACGTACTACTTTTGTTCAACTTTTTAACCGGACATGAGTGCATTAATGAAACACTGAATTTTGCTTTTGCTGTGGGGAAGCGGGTATCAACCATTTTTGTGTGTGTGTGTGTGCAAAATGCTGTAAAGAATTCAACAAAAAGAAAATGGCAAAAAATATATTCATGTACGGGAGAGAAAAGATAGAACATTGTTCATGGGAACCGACGGACACATCTCAAAAATCCAATGGTGTGTCAGAACAGCGTGCATCATTAACAGGTGGAGTGCCAGTTATGGTTTCTGACCGGTATGGTTTTGCTCATTGATATGCTGGTCGGCCTCTGAGAGCTCCCGTCAGAATATGAATCGGTAACAACCGTACAGGTGGAAGCTGAACACCTCACAACGCTTGCTGGGAGAGGCAAGTTATACAGTCTGTATGTTGTTGTTGTTTTTATTTAGGAATAGTTTATGTATGATCCAACATTTTCTGACTTAAACGAATATTTTGGCAATTTGGGAACTACACTTATTCACAAGAGTCAGATGAGAATAAAAGATATCACATTCATTACATGACATTAGATATCACTGGGGAGTTCGGCCATCCTAATAAACTTGTTACAGCTGAACTTAATTTGAAACTTTATTGATTGTTGTTGGGGGAAAAAACTCCAGTGGCTTACATCAAATATTGTCCTATGTGGTTTAGTCCTTGACATAATACCCGCCAGCAGTTAGACCTGCAGCAGCACTATAAGGCAGACTTGATCATGTTAGAAGATCAAGCTCATGATAATATAATCTGAGTGGCTGATACTGCAAATTAGATGCACTGTAAAAATGGGCTGCCAGGAACTGAGGGACTGTCAAGGCTGCTGAATTCAATATCAGTTTGAAAAATTAAATGTCACTGATACGGGATGAGATTCATTGTTTGTGTCAGTGTGTGTGTGTGTGTGCGTGGGTGGATGGATGGGGGGGGGTGGGTGGGTCATGGCTGTGAGGATATCTTATTTCCGATGCGATGGCACGATGCCTTCCCGTTTGTTTTCTATTCCTCACTAAGCTTGGCCCGAGGGAAGCAGCCCGGCCTCCAGTAAGTGTGAATACACAATTAACTCGACAAACACACACATTTACATACACACTTGCTGCGTGAGGTGTACACTCAAATGCTCATATGTCCATCTATGGACACATTGACACGGGCCTTTTGTATTTACCTCTTTTCTTCCTTACTTGTTATGCACAACAAACACACATTTGATCCATGCCCTTTACATCTACACTTACTTTCACACTTGACTTGCTGTCTTGGCCAATAAGTGGATTATGTGCAACTAAAATAAGACATAGGAAAGGAGAGGGAAGAGGGGGAATGGGGCTGTAGGGAGGTGGGGGTGGGGGTCTCATGAGGGGGATAAACCAACCCTCGGCCAACCCAAGCGCTGCATGTGGCCCTTCTCTCCTGTATCATTACTGGAGAGTATTGGCAAAGACTGGCAGCGCGAGTTTCAAAGTGGGCAATTAGTCGTGGGGTATTCCTGCATTCAGAGCTCTGTTTATGTTAATATGTGCAGAAGAGAAAGATTTCTTTCCAGACATTATAAAAAATGAAAGGCAGGGAGGAGAGAAGGGGGAGATAAGGAGGGAAGAGGAGGAGATCAAAGACGAGGCTGATTCCCCTGGCCTATGGTCTGTTACAGCTGATAAGGTGGATCAGGAACGGATGCAGACCAACACACACCAACCACGCACAGACACACCAACCACGCACGCACACGCACACGCACACACTTTATCACAGCCTGTTCTGTAAGTACAATACAACCATATGATATTTAGACTGTAATCCTCAATGACACACGGACAAGTCAATATTACAGGATGCTATCCAGAGAGGGGAAGCCAGCCCGCAAATCACACACACACACAACTACACACACACAACCAGACACATAGTTCACTGATTCGGGAGACTAAAAGAGGTTAGCTCTCATTGACAGAGAGAGACAGTATCAGACGACCCCCACCTGCCCTCCCATTATTGCTTTACCAGTGAATTGATCAAAAATTAGACTGAGCAGGAAACTGCTCGGTTTAATCCTACGAAAGGAGTCCGAGCAATGGACTGAGAGCAAAGTGACCTAGATAGAGAAGATCAGTTTTTTCATGTATCAGATGAAGCCACTTAGCATCAACAGCATCGTTATGCTTAGATGATGACACAAAATCCAATATGGAATAGCAATACTTTAGTTTATGAACCGTCCATTGCATATAATAATGCACGCCCATCCCTATGAAGTCAGACATATTCTCTCACACTTCTGCTTGCAGTCCATTGAATTCTTAATGTTTTGCAAGATGTATCCAGTAGCTCAAAATGAGGTGTAGAAGCACACTTATTACATTACATAATAATTCTATAGAAAAAGTATGACATAATGACAATCTAAAAATACTTATATTGAATGGTAATCTAAACAAATCTTGAACAGGTCAAAGGTGTCACTCATCCCAGCCACAGAGCAGGTTTCCCTTTGAAATCAGTATTTTTTTATTTACCTGTATATGGAGACATTTTCTATGAGGTCTGTCGTCTCTGTGTCTGTCATGATGATGCCCTTCGGTGAGACCGTCAATGTTACTTTACGAAACTTCTTAGCACTGGCCCTGGCCTGTGAACACGAAATATAAAAAAATACATTTACATCAAATAGAGAAACCATCTTGCCACAGAGCTACCCCGTCACTCTGACATAAACATAAGATGATCTTACTTCTGATGCAACACCAAAAAAAAAAAACTCAAACGCTTCAGTGGCTGCCGAGCAAAATTAGGCAGCGTGCATAAAGTTGTCCCAGAAATATGGGGGAATTTATAAAAAGGTGACAGAGCTTGCGAGAGGAAAGCGGCAATGTGTTGCCCAGAATCAAGGCTACACATTGCAACTCGAGGTTGGGCTGGCAGCCTCTCACTCCCCCCCGCCGCTCCGCTCCATCTGGAGTTTCAGAAAATACGGCCATAGTGCCGAGCTTGCGGTCTGTGAGAGCGCCATTCGACAATGACAGTGACCTCCTTAACATGCAATTAGCAAGCAAATGAAAGCAAGTTTCACATCCAAATGATATCAGGTTAAGAATCAGTAGAGTGACATTGAATGAAAACAGAAGGGGAAGAAGAAAGAAGTTATTTCATTGTCAGACTGCACATTTCTACATTCACCCTGCACGGGAACCCTTTCATTTCAGAAGGTGAAATAAAGGCCAACGGGGGAAAAAGAAGCCGAGGATGAAAAGAAGTGGGATCTTTGCTTCGACCGAAGGACTTCTGAAGGACAGCAGGATCTGTGCCGTGGCTAGCTGTGGGAGCCTAAATGCCCTGGAGATGGTTACAAGGAAGAAGCACATTCATAAAACTACAGTATTGGGAAACTTATAATAGAGAGAGAACGATCGCCGCGGCAGACTGCGGCAGCTCCTTCGTGTAGGAAGTGCTAACAACCACATTTTCTTCGGTCATGTTACTCGTGTCGTGCCACAAGGCAGAAACCAATCTGTCAGCTTGAGATACGCCAAGTTCAGCCGTTCTCTATTCGTTTGGTCCCTCTGTCTTGTCTTATCACGCCTGAAGGAAGCATGAGGCAAATGGAAAAGTCACAAATGTATTCAGCAATCCCATTCAGGTTGATTGGTTTCCAAGGGAACAGACGGAGACAACCGAGTTGCTTTTCCTGTCCTGGTATAAATCAATTGAATCTTAATCCTGCCATTAGGTTTGGTTCAGTCTCTAATTGAGAAGTCGGGGGTTTATGATGAGGCCTGGCTTTTCTTTCTGTAGAGAAAGCCTTCCGGCAGATTAGACGTTCTTATTGTTGGCAGCGCTCGGTGAGAAGGTGTGCAAGTGTGTGAGCGTGTAAGAAAAATGGGAAAAAGGGAATAAAATGTGAGCGAGTTTGTGTTCACAAAAAACATGGCAATTAGTCTTTTGTGTGTCTACAAACTCGGCGGTTGAAATGCAACAGTTTGTTCACAACAGACAGGATTCAGAATTGATGTTCAGAAATCCCCCGTGTGGCTCAGTGTTGTTAAGTAAACATCATATCGCTGATTTGACTGCTCCACATGTGCAACCACTGATAATCCTGGATTAGCAGCGATGTTGCTGACCTTGGTATAAACTTGACTCAACTACGACATGCCAAGAGACTTACAGAAAGTTAAAAAGGGGAATGACACCGATTGTGCAGTTCAAAAAAGTCATTCTGCTGTTCAATTCAATATTTTACAGAACTTTTAAATGTTTCCTTTTTCTTGTTTGTCCATCAGGCTAAATTGAAATGCAACATTGAATTGGATGATTATGATTATCCACAATGGTTTTCTTGCCACGAGAGAACATTTGCTGAGGTGGGAGGGACTTCTGTTGTCGTGGTACCCCAAGTGGTATTATAATGTAGAGAGGGTGCAATAATTTACCAATTTATATGTGAGCATACTGACAAAATATTGTCCTGCATTATCAGAATAACATGCATGACAATCTACATTTGACAAGTACTCGTTCAGATAATATGTATTTCAGTTTGAGGCGGTAATTTCATAAATCCCCAAGAGGGTGTCTATAAAAAGCGGCGGCGTAATTGAAATCTTCACAATGTCACTCCTGAAAGTTCACGTTGCTATTGAAGTTCCTGACATTGCTTACAGATTAATATGCAACACTGTTTGCAAACATCAGAATCAGCACTGTCATGTGTGTACTGTATTCTGTAAACACAATGAAATTGAAGTATAGTGCGTCAGATTTGCATGCAAGCGTGTACGTTCCATTATAAGGTTGTATGAGTCAGAAGGAGACCAGTGACTCACCGTGGCAACAATTCTGCGAATGGCAGGCGAGGCCATCTCCTCTCCTTTGGGCTGGCCCACCAGAGTCATACCCAGGTACTTCACATTGAACACCATCCCCTCCAACAGAGTCTCCTTGGTGTCCGTCCAGTTCTCTGGCAGCTCTGGTTGGACAAAAACGCAAAGGACATCGGGAAATCACAAAAAAGTAGTGGAACAAGGTTATATGAGTAAAAATAATGTGAAATGTGCTTTAGTAAATATAAGACCCAGAAAGATATACAGAACAATTATCAGCTCAAACTGTTGTGAATGGCTGCTTGCTAACGATAGCTGAACATGTCACATAATCCATTTTGTCATGCGACTCCGTGCATGGGATTAAATTCAAGAAATATATTTTAAAAATGGGAATTTACATGTTAGGAAAGATTACACTTGCGCTCTGCAATATGTTTTCTATTAGACTTGTAGAAGTAGAACATCATGTGTGCAGTGGAAGATACAATTAAAATAATAGAATATAACATGGCTTATGGTTTACTTTGTCTATGAAACCATCCATAAGTGATTCTGCCGTTCCACACCATGCTTACATTTTCGGAATTTGATCACATCCTATTCAACTAACATCTGTTATCATTGTCTTCTCAGAGAAGGAGTGCTGCACAGGCCCCAACAAACCCAGTATCAGCGGCGCTGCGGGAGATTGAATGGCTGCAATGTCTTGCTGTTGCCATGACTTCCAACAGGTAACACAAAGCTGGAGGGAGACTGTGTCCATGCAGAGAGCTGGAAATATCTCCCAAAGACACCTGGACAACCCGCAGCGGAGCATCAGGAGACGGACAACTTACAAAACTAGACAACCGACCACATTCTGTGATAAATGTAATGCGGCGATAAGTGAAACCAGTTCCAGATTTTAAAGCAGTCTTTTTTAACACCAATGTTGCTGCGATAAAGACAACCACACAACGCATGCGTAACCATCTGATAGTCATATAGAACTCGCGCTTCCCTTCTCCAGAGGTATTTATGATCAAACACACACACACATACACACAATATAAAATGATTGTGACTTTTAAAAAGAGAGAGAAAGAAAGATAAAAGGGACACAAACACAATGGCTGTCTAACACTCTACTGGGCTTTACTGGCAAATTCTCCAAATGGGCCGAGCCATCTGTCACTGGCAGGCCCCATGCAGCTGTGAAGGCAGAGAACACCATCCTCTTACAACGCTTCCAACAGCTCTGAATTATTAACTAATTTTCGAATCATACTATGGGGGCTGCTTCAAAACTAGTGAGCGCATTTCATGTTATTAAATGGTATCGCTTTGACGGTGGGCAACGTGGTTGTTTGCTTTCCACCTGTTCTGGATGAGAGGTGTGTGATGATTAAAAGTCTCATAGAAATTGTGACTAATACTTAAAACAGTTCATGGTTCGGAGCCTGAAGGTTCACACCATTTAAGGACGGGTCTTTAATGTGCTTTGGATCCATCAGGGAGAAATTCATCTTTTCTCTTTCCCCTCTCCACAGGAGCTCGGAGGTCAGGGTTGGTTACTGAAGACAGTGGGTTTCAGTTACGGCTCTGTGATTTCCGCAATGCGGAAAACACAAGACAGGACCGTGGAAACTGACGATTAAGATGGAATCAGCTGCGAAACACGGAAAATCGTAACATTTGATGATAGTTTTTGGAGCTTTCTAACTCTTAATTAATAAAGAAATTAACATTATTCAATTCACATCTACTGTATTGTGGTGTCAGCTAAGTGGATATTTTACAAACAAAATCAAAACTATCTGCACTTTTAAGATGCGAGTGTAAACGCTGTGGAATCTTTCAGCTTTTGACAGGTAGATATAAAAGAACACAATGCAATGAACATATAGAAAATAAAAATGGAATAACCAGGCACCACAGACCAGGATTTAGCCTTTTCCAAACCCATAAATGCAAAAGTGTAACAAATGGATTAAACAGTATGTATATGTGATTACCATAAGCTACAAACACTAGCTAGCTAACATTACCATCTACATTTATACCCTAGTTGGAACATCTGCCAACATCAGTTTTCTCCTGATGTTTATTTGTTTTGGGAAAACTCTATTTAAAAAGCAACCGCAGTGTAATGTGTGTGGCTGGTGCAAGGCCTGTGTGCGTGTGTGTTTTCTCCCCTCCCCCCTTGTTTTTCCCTTCAGGTGCCAATTAGGTGATTGGTTGCCACCGGTGCAGGCCAGTCATGCTGCACCTGGGTTCCTCAGAATTGGCCAATCAGCAGAGTGGGGCCCAGTTGAAAAGGAGGAAGCCTGAAGAGTTCGGTGGCCCCTATTTGTTAAGTGCATTTGAATATCAGGAAATGGAAGTATACACAGATATATACGGATGGTGCTACGAAACCTGAGACAGGAGTGACAGGATTTGGGGTGGCAATACCAGACAAAGGAATAGGAATCAACAGAAGATCATCTGATAGTCTAGGGGTCCACACAGTGGAGATGGTGGCAGTGTTGGTTGCACTACGGTGTGTAGAAAAGGCAAGACAGGAAAAGGTGTTAATACGCTCCGACTCATCTTCAGTGCTAGCAAGCTTAAGATCTTTTCATTCAAACAGTCGTCAAGACATACTGTCTGAAGTCCTTCAGTCAGTCAGGGAGGTCAGGTTAAATTCCTGTGGGTTCCAGCACATGTAGGGAGGGGTGAGTGGGAATGAGAGGGCGGACAACTTGGCAAAGAGAGCTTTAAAGAAAGTAAACAGCAATTAAGATTAGTATCAGTAAGGCAGAGGCCAAGTGTATCAACTGGGAAAATATCAACCAAATGTGGCAAAATAGGTGGGACAGAGAGGAGAAAGGGAGACATTTAAATCATGTTCCGCATGTGCACTAAACAAAACACTGAAAATGATGATAGGGAAAAACCAGACAGGGTTGTGTGAAGGATGTGGAGAAGAGGCGTCCGTTGAGCATGTAGTGGTGAGTTGTAACTGGCGTATGAGACGCAGAGAGAGATGATGAGGAATAATCTGAAGGAATTAGGGGTACATGAATGTACACTGAAAGGAGTACTGAGCATGGGTGAGAGAGCACAGGTTAGAGTACTAGCGTTCTTAAAAGAAACACAGGGGTTTATTATAGGGTCTGATTGAAATGTAGGGATATGGTACAGGGGTTATTTATTTATTTTATTTTGGGGTAAAGAGTGTAAGTCTATTGTCTGATCCATATTCCGGAGCAGAAGGTGTAAGTAAACTGACACCGAGGTTGCTAAGAGTGAAGGTTTTTGCAACATTGTAATTTGCATTTAGAAACATTAGGTTTATTGGTTGGTGCCCCCTCTGTATTTGTTTTGGTAAAGCATTAGCATGTGTTCTCAGAGGTAGGGAGCCAGGCCTAGTTTTGTTATGTTGATTTAATTAAATTAAATGGCCATGAGTGACAATAAATCTTCGTTGAACATTACTTCTTTTGTTTTGTCACTTTGGCTGTCATGTGTTCATCGTAACAGCAGTCAAACTCATTGGTTGTTCCTCATCATAATTCAGTATTTTGGTATGTGCATGCAGTATTTAAATACCCTTTTACATTGTAATGGTTTTAAAATGAGTCAACTGCAAAAGTCCACTGACGCTAGGGCTAAGTCCTGGAGTTGATTGAAAACAGCACCTAAGGATGGTGGGACTTAAAGTATCAATTCCAAACAATTAAAAATATGCTGCAACATTACTTCAGTATAGTTGGGGTCGGCCCAAGCTGTGATACAGCAACTCTTGGCCAAAAGATTTTATCTTTAAAATGTCACATCAATGCAATGCTGAAGTGCTACAGTCCATGTTGTGTCTTCAGCAGGCTACACACGTGAATTATTAAAAAGGGCTTCATGTTGATGCTGCAGGGTTTCCAATGCATCATCCCCCTAAAAGAGGATTGCCTAAATTTTTAATAAATCCTGTGTGAGTCTATAGAGGGACTGCTGATAAGATTGACAGGCGCACAGCAGTGGGAGGCTAATTGGATTTTAACATGTTTCGGAAAATAATGAGGGGGATTGAACAGTGCAATTTTAACTTTTATTTTCCTTTATGCTACATTTGCCATCTGTGCGACTGTCTAGATCTAATTTAAAGAGCACAAAACAAGATTAGTGAGGGCGAGGCCATGGTGGTGCACTGATCACGTTTACATCTTTATTAAACGGATGCCTTGGCAACACTTTCACACCCAGGCTGTTGCAGCAATTGCACTGAATCCATGATGTTCACACAAAAGCCTCTCAGTTGGGACACGCACTGAAGGAATCAATGCATTACAATGAAGGCACCGAGCAATTTGATGACATTTTGCTGTACTGGGCCTTAAGTGTATTCACATAAAAGTTACGATAAGAGTTATAATGCCATCGCCCGGAGATGTTGAACGCTGTAAAACATATTCAGCTCTTTTGAACGAACAACTGACAAGTATAGCCATTTCATAGCCGAGCTGACTGCCGTAGCATAATAATAGGTACCGGGTGCTCTGTGCGCCTTCAGCTACATGCAGTGATCACCAGCTGTTTCCTTAAGCTCCACGCTTAGTAATTGAATTTGTGAATTCTGCTCTGGATGAACACACTGACGGTTAATTAAAAACACAAACAGTGGCGCACAGATATGAACACAGGCACGACATAGCAAGTAAGAGCAAATGCACACACACACACACAAAATAAAGCAAGGAATCTCTGTCCGAGTATGGTCTTTGCATATCTCAAGAACCGTCCATGCGATCAATTTGACACTTGGCGGTACGTGCGGTGTCAAATTTGGACACTCGACATGTTCTATCAGTGACCTTTGAATAAACAATTGAACAGTGCTCTGTTCAGCATTCAGAGGTGGGGGTCCGGGGTCTTCATATCACTGTGGACCAAGAGTCAAGCGCGTCGTCTGCAGCGTGCAAACCGCGGTTTATAGACTGCAGCTCACTTTTGCTGCTGGATGCTGGATTTACTTAGGCTACAACTGAACTCTCCTTCACTGCGCTGGAATCAACGAGCAAAAGGAGCAGTTCTCGCCGCAAGCAGCACATCCGGGAGCCGAGCAATCCGCCCACACCGACTACGACCACCCGCTCTAAACGGGCACCCCCCACATCTGACAGTGGTGCAAGCAGCAATACCGGAATCCGAACTATCAGCCTGTTACGAACTCTTGGAATAGTTGGTGTGTGCTCCAGGGTCAAAATAACAAAAGCATTCCCTGTTTACGATTTCCCTACAGGTCAGTGAGTAGGCCGTCTTTCTCACAGCATCTTGGTTTAAATCCAATGAAATAAGTACAATACCAATATGTGAGAAAGGAAACATTCATTTTGCTTTTTAGACCCAAGTGACACCCCCATCCACATTCTCATAACATAATCCCTTTGCCTTACTGTTTTACTCATCCGATAGAACTTTGAATCTAGGACACCACCTTGACAGAGAAAATAGGCCGCACATTCAGGGAAGATGGTGGGCTGAGAGGGTGTGTGTGAGTGTCTGTGTGTGTGTGTGTGTGTGTGGGAGGAGGGGGTGTAACTGGTTTCCTGATTCTGCCTTGAGGGGGAACAGAGTAAAGCTTAGTCCTTCCTTTCAAACTCTCGCTCTTCTCACCATTTTCTTAATTCTATCCCTCCACTCACCTATCTCACCCAGTGCATCTTATTTTTAACTTCCTCTGGCTGTAATTGAACCCACACAATAAAAAAAAATTGTAAATCCCCCTCTTCACATATAAGAGACTTCTGATTATCAATCAGAGATACAGTACAAGCCACTTTTGGTTCTTCTCGTCAACAACAAAGATGGAGTCATGGGATCAAACAGCCAATGTTGCTGAGCAACCGCTGATTCCATCACTAACAACCCGGCAGCAACATGGAGGTGGTACCTGCACATTACATTACTGATTACCTTGGCAAGGTATCAAAGGAAGTGTACAAACCACATTAAAGTGCTCGGATGAGGTGGAATTACCTCGCGCAGTACATCAAACTCCCAACTCTGAAATGTAATATTACACATCCAATGGGCTCAAAAACAAAACCCACGTCAAGCTATTTCAAAATCCTAACACCTCAACTTTACAATAGTGAAAATCACTACCATCAGATTGCAGCTACCCACAGATTGTGAAACGGTCACCGTTTTAAACACATGGTTAATGTTGTGAATTCGTAAAAAAAAAAAGAACAAAGAAATGTGAATCTGTTGTATAACTTGCATCGTGTCACAAAACAAAAAGGATAGTTTAGGGAGATTTGGGGAAATAAGCTCATTTGCTTTCTTGGAAGAAGTTACATGAGACGATTGATAACACTTTCATGTCTGAACAATAATACGCTGCTATGAGCAAGACTCAAAACGGACAGAAACAGCTAGCTTGGTTCTGTCAAAAGAGAACAAAGTTGACCACCTCTAAATCTCACTAAATGACATGTTACATGTTGTTTGTTTAAACTGTACAAAGTGTGAAAAGAACATGTATGATTGTATTTAGGGTCAGGACAGAGCTAGGCTAAAGCTGTTTCTCCCAATTCTGGACTTTGCTAGCTAGCTGCTAGCTGCAGCTTAATATTTAGCACAAATTACAAGCTTTTTCTTGAACTACACCAAAAAGTGTTGGTAAAATAAACGGAGTTGTGTCATTTTTTTATCCATCCATCCATCCATTATCACCCGCTTATCCGGGGTCGGGTCGCGGTGGCAGCAGGTTCAGCAGGCCGACCCAGGCTTCCCTCTCACCCGCAGCACTTTCCAGCTCATTCTGGGGGATCCCGAGGCGTTCCAAGGCCAGCCGGGAGATATAATCCCTCCAGCGTGTCCTCGGTCTTCCCCGGGGCCTCCTACCTGTCATTTTTTTATGTGATAAGAAAATCAGCTTTCAGCTGTTAAGGGTGCCTGGAAGCATGAAAGACACAATGTGATAAGTAAGTTATAACAAACTTTTCAGACGCAGCAGACCCAGAGAAACAGACTTCTAAAATAATAGATTTGAAACAAGAACTCTATTATTCTTTAAGCCTGTATCAGCCTGAAGAAAATACACCTTAATCAACAGGTCACTTGCACTTTTGCATTTAAAAAAAATCTTATTTGAAGTGGTTTCAATTTTTTATTTTCTTTGACTTCACCCTTTATGCTGTCTCATTCTGAACATGGTCAAATGGGTTTTATTTGAGTATGTTGTGATCTTATTGTGTACTTTATGGTATTGGTTGTATTACGTTTATTGTAGACTCTTTATTGGAGCACTGAACCAAACACATTTACCTGTGTGGAATAATACAATGTATCTGAATATGAAACCAGCTTATGTTTTCTTGCCATGGGACCTCTATACATTGAACCACATGGTTTCTGTTAACTATGACCACAATCCTCTACATGTATTGTATATCTTTATACTTTTAACCATTTTTATTCACCCACTGAGGGGCACTTCTCCACCTGGTGACCCGATTTGCCATCGTATGGAACCAGCAGATCGCCAGCAATGAATATGACTGACAAAAACCTAAGCAGCGTTGAGCCCGTTTACAACCTCAAGGGGAAAACATATGAGTAAGACACTGATGAGCAGAGGCATGGGACCATTGTATTATTCCCCCACCCCTAAGGCCGAACCAGCATCCTTTTAATATCTTGTTTAGTTCCGAGTGGATTAGTTATGTATTATTTTACATGTGGCACCGCACTACACCTCGGGATGTAGACCGCCTCCCTTTTGACCTAACCGTGAACCGTCTTTTTAGTTGCCTAATTTTGCCAAAACCATAACAGTGTTGAGGTCTGACGGCTTGATGGCCCGTCCTTTGTTAAATGAGGGCTTTATTCAGTAAAGCTTGTGAAAAGCTATTTAAAAGCTAATTTTTCTGCGTCACCACGAGCCAATTAATCAAACACAACACTGCCAGAGGAGAGATTGCTTGTTACACAGACTGTTTACAATCTCTTGACAGTTATAGTTTATCATTGACCAAAGGGCATTACATAGGGAGGCGACGCACACAGTAAATGTCCATTTAAAGTACCTTCGATAATTTTTTATGGAGTGACACAGCTGTTACTGTTTTTCTATGTTAAACATGTAGACTGCGGCTCGCTGTTAAATTAATACTTTTGAGATTTCCATATTGACCTTTATGAGGCCATTCTATTGCTAGGGCAACAACGTTGGTCAAAGTTTACTTCCTGTCAGCAGCTGCAATAACAAACACTGCAACAGGAAATACAAAGGGGCCCATTTCTAATGTTTACGTTGTCAAGGGTCTAAGTATGAAGCACCAAGGTACATTTTACTACCCAGTGACCTCAAATCTGTTTCTATGGGTAAAAATGGGAATTTTAGACACTAAACCACTGAGGGAACAAAAATATATGGTCATGTATGAAAAGAAAAAAGGTTCCTATTGACATCTAAATTATGATATTTCAATACAGCATGTACTGAAATACACACAGAAAGACTAAAATCATGCCAAAATAATGTAACCCCATTAACAATGCAGATACTGAAGGAAATCTTTCCTCGCAGCTATTTATTCATAAAGCATAATTGCTCAAAACCGTAGAAGGATTGTTTTCATTAGCAACTCAAACAGGGTATGATTCTCTCTTTGCTGATACAGATCTTTTCCCCCTGGAGTCTGCTGACTCCCTTTCAACATTTTCATCAACTATAAATAGCTCCCTCGACAGAAATCCATTCATGGAACAATAGGTTTACTTTTTATATTTTGTTTTCTATTCAAAAGGGTAGAGCTGTGACTTGTAAAAGAAAAAGAAAATCCCAAGGTTTCCCAGTCGTGATCTCAAGCTGAGTGCTAGGAAAACACCACTTTGCCTGTGCAATCATATAGCTTGCCCATCCATTATCACAGCAAAGCAAAACAAGTCACCTTCAAGAGCTGCTAATCTCATTTATTTATCTGTGCCCCTTTCACAGATGAGGGCTTCCCAAGGGAATCCCCTCTAATGCGCTAGATCACTTTAGACCCTTCCAGCTGAGTGATGGATGCTGGTCTGACAAAGCCAGATACCTCCTGGAGTATCAAAGGTGATAAAGGGGCAATCGATGTGAGTGTTTGAGCTGTACCGTACAGTTGGGATATGGCTTTTTCTAACTAATGTATACATGTTTTCTTTATATACTGTATTGTTGCCTTTACTTAAAAAAGGTGCATAATATGAGATAAGGAGCATTTAGATTGTCTCTCATCGGCTCTCACCATTGTGATTTGATAGTTGTTGAGATTGAGAACAATGTGGTGGACAGACTGTATATGTGTACAAATAACATTGCGTTCTGTTTCTTTAACAGAGACCTCTACATTTAAAAAACACAGAAAAGGTAAAAGTGCTTTTATCAGCTTTTCCAGCCTGTCAAACATTGCCTGACAGGTCATACCCAGGGCAAATACAGTTTGTAAATCACCCCAGCATTCCCAGTGGAAATTAGACCCCTGTATGAATGGTATGACCTTATCCAACTTATCCAACGGCACCTACATTTTATTTTTATGTAAAATACAAAAATGATAAATAAAAATAATTCATAAGGCAACAAAAGAGCAGCAGCAGATGTTTCCGTCATTTGCTTCATAATTAATATTTAATGAATCATATAATCATTCAAAGGAAACCGTTAAAAAGGTAATTCACGAAACTCAGCTGGTTTGAGCATCATGAGCTCATCTCAAATCGTTCGACAACCAAGTACATCAAGAGAACTTCTACTGGGCTTTCTGGGTTTTAACCACAATAGCATGCACACTACTCAGGACTACAAAAGTTCTCCATTTTCACTTTGACGGTACAAAGTTATATTTAGGAGTGGGTACACCTCGGCTCTCGGTGCCGAGCTCAGACGGGGACATGATGTGTCAGAAATGGTGAAGGGAGTTTGAATTTTTCAGAGGAACAGAACACGGAGATGGGATTTAGCACCACAGTGGGGAAGCAGGTTCAGCCGAAACACACGCACACGCACATCAATACTTAATCTCTCTTTCTCTCACACACTCCCACAGAATGACAATAGAAAACCTGCTCAGAAAAAAACTCTTACACCGGAGTGACAGCATATCCCACTTCACAGACAGCCGCCACGGAAATCAAACAGAAAGAGGACTCGGGTGTTAGGACTTTACTCTGAACACTGAACAGGATGGTGTGTGTGTGTGTGTGTGTGTGTGTGTGTGTGTGTGTGTGTGTGTGTGTGTGTGTGTGTGTGTGTGTGTGTGTGTGTGTGTGTGTGTGTGTGTGTGTGCGTGCGTGCGTGTGCGTTGCAGCACCTCTCCCAAGATAGGGTCTCTCAGTTTCCTCGCGTTGCATAATTCACTATACTTCGGGCCGGGGAACCTTGTTGGTGCTAAAAACACTCCAGAGAGACGGCACAGAGCAGAATAATAATGAGCTGCATATAGGACACTAAAACCGTGGAGTGATTACAGGTGTCGGTGTTTATGGAGGTGAAACAAGGAGCCAGACATGAACTTAATCTGTGTTTAGACTGAAGGAGTGAAGGATGCCCTTTGCTGTCAATGTTAAATTGGCTAAGTGAAAAACATGTAGTCTTAGATAACCTCGAAGACTTTAAAAGAAAAACAGATGAGTTACCAAACATAACCACTTACAGCACGCATATATATATATATATATATATATATATATATATATATATATACACACACATACATACATACATGCATACATACATACAGTCTCGCTAAGAAAATCAATAAAGAATATGATGTGGAGCAGTTTTTAATAACATGAGGTTGAGGCTTTAAAAATCAATATTTGTGGAGTGCAACAGTAAAGAAAATATACTTGCAGCTTCAAATGTAACAGGCGCAAGCATGTGATTCTGTATACATGAGGCTGAAAATGATCCTCCAATAACTCAATTTCAACTAAATCAATATGGCAGTTGTTTTTCCTGACAGACACATTTTAAGTAACATGTGCAGCGACCTTTCCAACAAAATGAAAAATAGGCTTTAAAAGATGCAACCAAAGCCCCTGATAATATAGTCAGCGCAGCACAAACACGCACATCTCGTTAGATCCTTCTTACATCCTTATTCCAAAGCGTCCTGTTATCCTTCAACCACAAGGAAGAATTAAGGTGACTCTCCTTGGCACATTGGGGATTTAAGGTATTAATACAGAAATTATACTTGTGGAATAAAGCTCAAAAGGACTCCCACTAAGCTTTGATTAAACCCAGACAGGACAGAAAAAGAACGAGACATTTTTCAATTTCAAAATACCCAAAGCGAGCGAAAGGATTAAAACATGAGCAGAGAAGTTGGACAGGAGGAGCATCAAGTGTGGCGAAAGCACTTCACCAAGCACACAACCCGGTGTCGGGTTATTCAGCCTTGTTCTCACCCGCCCCGAATAAACCACAGCTTCATTTGACAACAAAAAAGCCCCTTTTGTAAACCGAACCGGATTCATAACAGGTGATGGAAACAAGACATTTAGGTTTTCGCGATAATAAACTCACACAAAAGTCTACATGCTAGCAGTACTGTGAGATTGTAACGGATACAATCATTACCATGTTCATCATCTAAGTTTAGCGTGTTTCCATGACAATATCTGTCATTTAGCACAAAAAAACAAAGTACAGCTAATGGACAAAGTGAAATGATGACCTGATGATGAGGTTAGATAAAAAGTCAGGGTCTCAGTAAAGTTATTACAATTCATCCCGAGAGGAGACATCTGATTAGTTAATATTTCAGGCTTTCTACAAAAATTTAAAAAACAAGTGTGTGTGTGTGGGGGGGGGGAAGAGTCACAAAGGTCACGCACCTACATAAAACTCAATTTTAACATCATGTTCACTGAGCCAAATTGCGTATGGGAAAAGAGAGATGGCTGTGAAGAACCTTTTGAAGGGAAAAATGTTTATTAAATCTGGTTCAGACTGATAAGTCTTTTTATCTTAATTGTGAGCTTTTGGGAGTCACGCATTCTCAGGACCTTGAGGAATACACACTGTGTTTAAATAACTTGAATCTTCAACGATAACCTGTTTAATTGATTTCCTATTTCAAAGCTCGTTCCATGAAAACCCATTAGCAGGCCTTCCTCATCTTATCTATCCTCAGTCTGCGACTGGTGAGACTGATGAGTGTGCGAGCATGAATTATGCAGCGTATAGGTGGGAAATCTGCTCAGTTAAATCATCATCCGATACACTGAAACTCAGCTAAGAGCACATATTGACTTTATTTGGTCTTATAAATGACTGGAGGTATACACACTATATAGCATGTAGTGACTGCAAGACGAAATAGCTGAGTGTTTCTCTTTTAAGATAGAAAACTTAGTTTTTTTTTTTTTAAATCTTCAAAGTGGTTGATGGTATTTTACTTTTACAAAGGTTATCCTGTATTGGCTCCAGACGTGATGCCTTTATTGACCCTCAATAAAACCATCATAGGAAATCCTGTACTGTGACTAATATAGCCAAGATTTCCCATTTTACTGTTTTGGCGCATCAGTTGCATGGAATATTCTGGAAAGCCACTTTAAAAAATGAAAAGAAGAAGCCAGTCTTTGTATCCTTGCTTTTTGTTTCGTATCATCGTCTGTTTTGTGTGTGTGCGTGTGTGTGTGTGTGTGTGTGTGTGTGTGTGTGTGTGTGTGTGTGTGTGTGAGAGATATATATATATATATATATATATATATATATATATATATATATATATATACAGGGGATTGCTGTAAAAGGTCATGTACTGTATGCAAATTGAACCTTTCCTGTAGGCATGTAAAATAAATCCAGGACCCATCCACAGAAATTATCGCATTCAGGGGATGCAAAGATAATGCAAATTAGTTCCACTGTAAAAAAAAATAATTTCAAAGCAAAGTTTTAGTATTGTAATGTATTGTGGTGGCAGTGGGAAACTAAGAAAACGTACGTCTCAGACAACAACAGATAATGGGCGGATACTAACTAAGTGTGTGGTGGGAAAATGGGTTTTCTGTGACTTGGGGGTAAAATACTCTTTTTTTCCTTGTCTCCACATTCAGTACTCAGAGAAGCATTGATGACTGCATCAGAACACCAATACAAATGATTGATTGATAGAGATAGATAGCTAGATACTTTATTCATCCCCAAGGGGAAATTTGTTTGTAGCAGCAGCAAGCGAAGTTACAATATATACACAATACAATAAAATAGCAGAGCAGGACATTTTTTTTTTATATTTGAGAAAATTAAATAATAAAGAAAATGAAAAGTATGTATAGCGTATATGAAGTGAAAGCGGTGCGAGGGTTATCGATGTTTATTCAATGCTCCATCAGCCCACCACATTCATCAACACAAATTAATATAATTTTTTTCACATTCAATTTTTCACATTAATATTCAATTAAAAGCAGAGGCATCTGCTGTAATGTGCTCCGCACTAACCATACCACTCATCCCTCTCTGTCCTACTGTATTGTTGACGTTCCCTCAGTCATTATCCTGTATGTTCCATTCCCTCCCATTGTTCTGCTCTCTCTCTCTCTCTCCACTGGTGTGTTCCTGACTCAATGGTTACTGAGTCTTAACGAGCCATTGAGAGATAATTGCTCCTCGAGGGTCAGTGCTAACTGACACCGCTGACTCCTGCAAGTCTTTCAGTCGAGCCCCTGTCAGCTGTAATAGAACTGCAGGCTCTACTCGCTGACAGAGTTTCCAACCAGTCGAAGTCGAGTCCACCAACTTCAGATCAAGCTCTTCTCTGGACTGCACAGCAATACACTTTCCCTCCGTGCAATAAAACACACTTGAAATATGTATTCAAGAATTAAAAGAAGCTACTTATTTTTCTCCTTTGATATTGATAACACAGCCGTGCAGCAGAAGCAAGCTTTGATATTTACACCACGAAAAGAAACGAGCCTAGACCCATGAATACAGCCTGACTGGATTCAACTCGGTGTGTCCCACATCCTCGCGATTCTAAACTGAGGCAGACTGTCCAGCACGGACATCCTTGGTGCCAAGGGCAAATATATGTATATGTGTGTGTGTGTGTGTGTGTGTGTGTGTGTGTGTGTGTGTGTGTGTGTGTGTGTGTGTGTGTGTGTGTGTGTGTGTGTGTGTGTGTGTGTGTGCGTGTGCGTGTGCGTGTCCTGAGATACGGAAAGGTCTGCACTGCTTATACATGATGTGATCCAAAGGGAAGGCTTGTACTCCGGGCACATGCTGTGTCCTCTTCCCTCCTGCCAGTGGCTTTGACCTCAACAGATGACAACGGACGACCACGAGGGGCGACGGGGACGTGTGCTACGTGTCAGCTTTGTGTTGGCAAAAGAACTGAAGACTGGCTTCATGCATGTCCATAAATAGATTTTTTAATGTTGGTGAGGTAGAGTGGAAATTTAATTATTCAGTCTTCAGGTGCCTCTTGACGTCGGTGGTGTAACTTAATGTAGCAACGGATCGTCATGGACGTGACTTTATTTCTCATGACTAATCCAGAGGTGGGACGCATACAGAAGAAAAGATTTGGGTGGAATAATTCTCTCAGGTGCTAATTATTTTTGTCAGACTTGCACACGGTCAGCAGCAAAAATGCACATTAGGAATGCCACATCCCTGGTGACGGTACTTCAGAACCGAACATGGCATTTCGAATCGTTTTTCAATTTTAATTCTTCACAGACAGGAAATACAAAACATTGCTGGCCTTGCCTTCTATGTAAATTGCTTTTGGTCATTCAGACATACGTGGCCGTTACCTAAATAATCCTTATAGCTTTCTGCTTGCAGGACCTTCACAAAGAAAGACAATGCTTGCATAATGTTGTATCACCCACTGCAGAAGAGAGAAAGCTGTGAAACTGCAGGAAGAAAAGTGTTTTTTGTTTAAATCACAGGCTTCATCAGCGTTGCATGTCAAAAGTTATTTTCCTGTTCAAGCCTTAAATCAAGAGCGTTGTGTGCGTGACAGACACTCATCTCCTCCTGAATATATTTTCTCAGCAATTTCACCAATTTATTTCACAGCACATGACTACCAGAGAAACAACAATATGTGAAGTTGGGACTTGTAATATCCGTTCGGTCACATGATGCATGCGAAGCAATTGGCTGGATATTCATCGTTTCTTACATGACTTAGGGAGGGAGTGCTGATCTGATTATTACTGTGGCTGGAGCCTCTTTTGCTCCACACAAAAAGGGAAAATAATTTGGTTTTAAGACTCATTTCAAGAACTTGCTCAACAACAACATAGCATTGGCTCATTAGCAGTGTTTTCCAGTTCATCAACCCACTTGTTGTTTTCTTTAAGTGATGAATTCATTATACGGGCAAACAAGACTTGCATTTAGTACCTTGCTGCTGCAGCCTTTAAGTTGACCTGATGACATTGAATTCAGTCTTGTGCTGTATTGGATGTGTTACTTGGTGATCGTTATTATGGCTTTAAAATGTAACGCACTCTGGTGCTCAAACAGATGACATGTAAAATGTCCATTAATCTAATAAGGTGCGCTGCGTGTCTGAAAGGGCCTTTGGAGACACATCTGTCAAGGGGAAAGTTTGACCTTACAGTGATGTCAGCAGAAAGGTCGGGCGGCAACCAAATTAATCACGTCGGTATATTTAGCTTTTTTCCGTGACTTTTGGCTGCCCCACCTAAAAATTCAACACCCAAGTCATCATCGTCCTATCAAACGCTTCTGTCTCATTTAACCTTCACACTACACTGTCACAATGAAGCACGCATAGTAATGCTTCACCACGTGAACTTTCAACAGAAACTCAAAAGTCGTTGATGACAGTTACAATGTATCGTGATATTCATTTCCCCAGCATGCTCTCCTGAAGGTTTCTTCCCTTTTTTCCCTGTGAAATGTTATTTTTGGGGAGTTTTTCCTGATCCGATGTGAGGTCCTGGGACAGGGATGTCATATGTGTACAGATTGTAAAGCCCTCTGAGGCAAATTTGTGATATTTGGCTATACAAAATAAACTGAATTGAATTGAATCATTCGATGAAGCGAGTTTATTATGTCTCCATATCATTGCTCTATGAAACAAAGTTTTAAAAAAAAAGCAAGGCACAGTTATTGCCAGAATTTCCCACAAATTAACTGTATATTTTCATTCGATGTGGTAATTTAACTAAGTTGACCGCTCCTCCCATCCACAGACACATGCCACATGCATGTCTAAATCGCAACTATTTGCGTGGCTGTGCCAAGCAGCTGCAATGTTTCCTCATTTGCATTCCGACAGGCAGCTTTGACACATCGCCACACGCTGGCACACAGACGCTGTCCTCTCTCCAAATGTCCTGCTAAGTAGCTCGTGGACATCAGCAGTCTGGACTGTCTGTCTGTCTGCGAGTGCCATGTTCACATTTTTTCCAGCCTGATTCCTCTGGTGAATTCCTCTCAAAAACACAACCTGCTTCTCTCATCAGGTGCTGAAATACAGCTGAATTCTGCTCCAACAATATAATATGGTCTCCCCCCCCCCCCCCTCTCTCTCTCTCTGACAAAAACAACAATAAGAGAAGAAAAAAGCACAATGCAGAGGCTCCTCCCAATAATGTGACACCGACAATGTATTTTCAGTATCAGATGTTGACGGTTTGTTTGTCAGTTCTTGTCATCATAAAGTCGCCATGGTAATGATGAAGAATATGGTGGCGTTGGGGGGGAAATAACAACTCCCATCCACTGATGTTTGTACAAAACCCAAGATCAGAAGTTTTAGTCCAACAGCCATCAGCAGCCAACATCCTAACCATGTAAGACAACCTCATTAAAGCCCTCATCCAATGAGAACACTTTGAAATCCTAACCTCAACATCAAATATTCAATAATTGATGTAGAACATAGAGAGTACAGATATCAAGGTTGTGAAATTAATCAGCCACATTTAATTAAAGCTGGCATGGGCTGCCAATTATTCACAACGCATGAATCCACGATAAGGTAAGAAAAAAAAGGGAAAAAAAGCAACAGCATGCTAGCATTTAAGGCAGCGAGAAGCTCACAGGCGTTGTTGTGGCTGCAGGGAGGGAGCATTCAAGACAACACTTCACACATCGGGGAGACAGCAGAGCTGCAGGCCCCTCGCTCTGCCCTCACCAATGGTGTGAGGGGGTTTGTTGCTCTGACCCGTCACTCAGCACTCGCAGCCTCTTGCACTTTATTACACTGTCATGCATGGCTGAGGTGCAACCTTGCACATGAACACTTTCTGAAAAATCTATTGTTTTGCTACATGTAGAGGGGGTTTGTTTAAGATGCCTCATTGTTGTGTGCTATAGGAGATAAAGGAAGTAGCAACCGGACCAATAAATCACTGTAGACTCAAATCTGGATTACACTCCAATGTATTCAGTACAGTCTGAAACTGTTATTATCTATCTATTGTTGTAGGATTTTATTGTACAAATCGCCTGATTATTAGTATGTATAGTATTTAATTTTAGGGCTGCAACAACGGATAATTTTAATGATCAATTGATCTGTAATGTATTTAATTGGTGATGTGTTATATTCTCTATGACGTGAAAAAGAGAAAGAAAAATGCTCATCACAAGTTCTAAAATGATGCGTTCAATTGTCGTGGTGTTCGACCGAAAGGTCCAAACCCCAGAAATATTAAATATTTAAAAAACAATTATATTTAAAGAAAACACTCACATCCGAGAAGCTGCAACCCAAACAAAATGTAAGTAATTTTAGCATGATTAAACAGAACGACTGATCAAATATAAAAAACTTTTGTATTTGTGGATCGACCACGGGCTCGACGTGCTCGACTATTCACCACATTTCCGGGATCGGTTTCGAACGAGCTCGTTTTAATTCATGCTCCAGTTAGCCCAGCTGTGTTTTTGGAGGTCAAAGACAGTTGACAGTGGGACTATAACCAGAAGGAAGTAAAGCAATTACAACTGAGACTTGAACTACACAACAGTCTGCAGCTTGTGATCACTACACTACATGCAGCTCCGCTACAAATTGTCAACAAGACAAACAAAAGCTCCCCATCCCTGAAACACAACAGTCCATCAGAGGCACACATTGCTGCCCCCCTCATCTCTTTGACTGCCTTTGCTCCGGTCGCCAAGACCTTCACAGCCCTGTACCAAACCCAAACACACACACGCACACACACACACACACACTCTCACACACACACACACACACACACACACACACACACACACACGCGCTGCCTGACTCACTTTCGTGCTTCGAAGTTCCCCATGTGTGTCGCGGAACTCCGGGGCTCTTGATAATCGCTCTGCCGGCGGATTTCAGGGCATCCATCCCGAAAGGTGCGTCTGATCTCCGGCAGGTGGATTCCCCAGTCTCCGAGTCCGGACCACGGAGGGAGGAGGGTACAATACAGCAGGCGGGGCTCGACCCAGAGGGATGCGCCAAAGAGGGGAGAAAGAAGAAGAAGAAGAAGAAGAAGAAGATGAAGAAGAAGAAGAAGAAAAAGAAAAAAAGAGAGAGCCGACTGATAGAAGTTCCCACCCCTGAATCGCGCTGGTTCTCTTCACCCCCCTCACGGAGACTCACTCTGGTGACCAGCTGAGGGCGAGCACGCGCACCTACTGCACCGTCTCCAAAGTTAAGGGCGTGTCCCGACAACCTTGATGAGCTGCTGGTCCTGAGTGCTCCAGTTTGAAGGCGCGTCCTTGAGGAGATCCATCAGTGCTGTTGCAGTGTGACGGACTCATATTAATGAGTTCGTGGCTAATGAGCGTATTCGTGCTCTGTTTCTCTCAAAGGGGGATTTTCTGTGGTTATTGGACCTGCGATGGATGCTCTGGTACGCCGAGGTGTGTTCTGAAGGAAGTGCTTGTTATCCTTTCAACGCGTGTTATTAAAAAAAAACAATACGCTGTTGTTGGTTTACAGCAATGTAAATATTGGATCAATTCGTGATGGACTATGTCAAATGTATGTATCCCATTCTTCACTTTATCCAGGCTTCGTTACATCAATTTAATTTGATTAAAAAAAAACAATGTTTGAATAACACAATATATTTTGGGCATGGATGATAAACTATAAAACTACGCTTCTTTTTTTAAGGAAATGCTTGCATATTTGTTTGTATGTTGGCGCCCTCTTTTGATTACAACCAGTTATTACAGCGTGGCTGTCACCCTTCTTTAGCGTGGTCATATTTGTGGATATCAGTACTGGTAGCTGTTTTTACAAAATAAACTATAAATTGATTCTTGAATCATCCGTTTAAAAAATAGATAATTATTGGCTCCCTGGTAACCTAAGACAATATTTGCAAGAGATGAATCTAAAGATGTATTTGTCACAAGGTGATTACCAGTAGAGGAAAGCAGAAAACTATACACATTTCAGCCACACAAAGTTATGTTTATCTTTTTTAGATTTTCTTTCAATATCCAAATAGCGTAACGTAAATCTAGAATTACACAACTTCCTGCTGCATTCCTCTGCCAACCAGTCAAGTTGCAGTTTACGTCCATGTTTGTCCAAAATTCATCATTCATCTTATTAGACGTTTGTTAGAAATTGTCATAATTGTCATAATTAATTCTTGAGTTATGGCCTCAAAATGTTTTTGTAATAAATTATCATCAGTTCATCCTTAAGTGCAAGGGACGTTTGTGCTAAATTTAGTAGTAATATTCAAGGTGTTCCTGAGACACAGTGACCTTGACCTTTGACCTCCAAATTGTAACCAGTTTGAATTCCCTCCTGGCGTTCCTGAGCTATTGCATTTACGAGAATGAAGCGGGTGGAAGTACACAGACGAGCCGTAAACCTGATGCCTCTGGCCGTGGCTGTTGGCATGGGAACATAATCTGCAACATCCCCAGTTAAATATTCTTTGTATGACCTTTGCTTTCTCCAAAACTTCCTGTCCGTTTACTGTAAAGCTCTACCATTGAGGCAAAATGCCCCCAAAGAACAAGTGTGCCATATTAGGAAACAGGAAACTCTCCACTTTTTTCTCCACAATTTCCACAGAAGAAGAAAATCTATTTGTGACAGACACAAAATATTTGTTTTTGTCCTTCATGGTGAAATCTTTATTTAATTTCTCTCCAAAACCCATCAGCACAGGTTATCATTTCACATCAGAGTTCGTCTCTCACAAGTATTTCACACTCAGGAAGCTAAGCAGAGCATGTCAAGTCATGTATGTCTCATAGATCATCTAGTGGGGGTTATGGAGTTTATGGAGGTGGCATGCTGCGGTTGTAATTTTGGTGCTCTGTGATAATTTGAGAGGGTCTTTACTTTATATTTAATACTCTCAGCAGCGCACACTACAGCAATTACACTGACTGCTGTGTGTGTACGTGTGTGTGTGTGTGTACGTGTGTGTCGTCCTGAGTACACAGCAGGTAGTAGAATCATGCAGCTAATTTTAAAATGTAAGTCTTTTTCGAAAAAAAGACTGCAGTTTAAAAGGAAATTGAAGGCTCTGCACTAAAATGATGCAATAGTGACATTGCCTCCTGTCTGCTTCCATTGAAGAGCCCAGTTTTGAGAACAATAGTTATAATTAATGTTATTTAAAAGCCATCCAGTCAATCGAATCGCTACCATAATGTCACAGAGCACTTTTTTCTCCAATAGAGAGCAGCAGTTACAGGCGTCAACAGTGTTCAGATGTCATCTTCAACTGGTTCACAAAAGAGTAACAGTGCAGCATGCATCATCTGTTTAAAGTTGTCCAATTTAGGTGTGACCAATGCATCTTAAAATGCTGGAGGTATTCTTTAAAACAAAAAAAAGGTAGAAGAAGAAAAAAAATCAGCCCTACTTTTCTGCAATTTGGCCTGGGAAGCATGTGATATGTACTCACCGACACAACAGTTGTTAGATTCTTAATCCCCCATGAAACAAATCATGCTTTTGGGTGTCTCTTTATTTGTAAAGGGAGAGGGATGTGAGGTCCCTAAAAGAAGTGAAGTACAGCCAAAGAGAGAGTCTCATGAAATAGATTTATGACAGATGTGGTGTAAGGTAGACTCTTTCAGCAAGGACAACAAAGAAAGAAAAAAACATGCTCCCAGTCAATTATGCAATGATGTATGCTATCCTGTCTGCTTTACAGTCTATCCCCCTCCAATGCTTATGTCGTAGTCTCATGCTATTTGTCTCATTCACACACACACACACACACACACACACACACACGTTTTCATTTGCTCTCTCTAAACCCGCGTTTCCTTAGAGGCTGGAGCTAGAAGGCAACTGGTGGGAGGGCCGGCCTTGGAAGCAGGAGGTGGCCTTGGCCAACCATTTAAAAGGTCAATCCAGTGACATGTCAGCTCATGGATTTCTTTATTTCCATAAAATCTCCAACCAAGTACAAAGCCTGCATTGGAGGACCTCATACACCGTCTACTTCAAAGACCGGGAAAACCGTCCCTTCATCTCCTCCCGCTTCCCCTCCTGGTTTCTCTCTTCCCTCCTGCTCCTCTCCTCCTTCCCCGTCTCGACTTCCTTCCAGTTCTGAGGCACACAGGTAGTCTTGGGACTGGGACTGCGAGTGTCCCAGGGACTCCACTGACAAGCTTCGGCTAGACAGGATGCTACTTAGGCTGGACTGGCGGGCGCCTCTGGGATGGGTTTCAATTTCCACACGGACCTCAAAATTGGTTCCTTCCCTGTGGCGACAGCAGAAAGACAAAGAAATCAATATGAAGTTGCCAGGCAATGGAAATTGAAAACGGAAATATGTGCAAAGAATGCCTCGATTGTGAAAATCTGCTAAAGTCAAATGATAGAGCAACAGCAGGATTATATGCTCAAAAAGCAGGTATACTGTTTACGAAGTTCACCATCTTAGTTTAGGGCTAAATAGCACTTAACACAAAGTACAGTAGAAACAGAGAATAGACAGAGGCTACATTTACCTCAAAGGAAATGCTTGTGTGTCATCGAGCTTGCTGTCAGGCACAATAACCACCTGGCAGTCTGATTGGCTGTCCTGCTGGGTGTATCCGAGGTGTTTTGTGGCTTCATCCAATTCCTCATAGCTGTCTAACTCCGGGGGCGTGGTGCTTGTACTGGGGAGGACGCCCACTTCCTGTACACTGACTCGGACTTCCTGGACACTAGTGTCGCTGGGCGTTGGCTTGTTCTGACCCGTCCAGTGGTCACTGACTACATGAGAGAATAGAAGATCTATAAGAGAAGTTGAAACTTCATCAGATCAGGTCGTGCTTTGGAGCAAGAATCACAATGCACCTGTATTGATGTCAAGAGTCCTTCATTTAGGTAAATTACAAAGTTAGAAAAGGAATAGTTCTATAATTTGGGATACGTGCGCATTAACTTTCGTTATTATATATGAAGCTAAAGCCAGGAGATGATTCCCTCCGCTTCGCATCAAGACTGGAAACAGCTAATCTGGCTCTCACCAAAAGTTAAAAAACATGCCGACCAGCTTTTCTAAAGCATAGACACATTGAATCTTGTTTGTTTGAACAACACACACAAACAGTAACAGTTGCTTTCTTGAGCTGGTTCCCGCTGCTTCCAGTCTTTATGCTAAGAAAATCAAAGCTAAGCTATTTGCTTACTGGCGTTCATGGTTAACGTAGAAAAATAAGAGCGGTAGCCATTTTCTCATCCAAGTCTTGGCAAGAAAGCGAATGAGCGTGTTTCCCAAATTGTCAAACTGTTCCTTTAAATTCTGTACTCACAGCTGGCTAAGTCCTCCAGTTGGATTTTGTGTGTTTCGGGCGGCTCACTCTGCGGTCGACACCAACCGTTCCTACAGAGCGACATGGGGACGACCCCATAGACATAAGTCAGCATTAGCGGCACACCCACACCTGCAGGAAAAACAGAAAAGTATAAAGAAACAATTCATAACACATTTCTCATTATGATTGGTCTTGAGTTGATGCCAAAGAAATGAATATCATACAAATTGTTAAAAAAGTACTCTTGCAATTTAGTATTGCACTTCAATAAAGTAGGAGGGGAGGGACTTGCAAGAGAAAATGGTCAAAACCAAAGCAGCAGATGTAAAAATATCCAGGTGTGTAGTCTCTGGTATAGATCAGGCTCCAAAGACACTGGATTCTAGACTTCCCACAATGCAACAGGACACTATCTTTTGGTAGGCCCTCCAATGCCCAATACATCCTCCACATTCCCAAAGTGTCAAGCAGTCTGTTCTGTTTTTATGTTTTAGTCTCTTAGCCAAAACTAAGATGTAACTTGAGCAATTGACAGACTTGCACATCTGATATAATAGTACTTCCTGTGACTGATAAATACATTTCATGTGAATGGCTTTAACATTTTACTTCATGTTAAATTGATGGACTTTAAACAGTTTTATCATCATACTATTTCTGCAATACCCCAAATAAACACAAGAGTGATCCCCGCCTGCTTCTCTGTACACAATAAAGTTTCTGGAACACACTGATCTATAAAGCTTTTCTGCATCATGGCCTCTATATCAATGCAACTGCATCTTTTCAAATACTGGGAGATATTGCTTATGCTCTGGGAAGTTATGTCTTCTTTCAGGAACCGATTTCCTTGCACGCTTATGAATCCATTCTCTTTTAATTGGATGCAAGCCGATCATGCATTTTATGTTTTAATTTTAATCTGCTGCATATCTAAATGGTTTGGTGTATTTGTTGCCGTTATTAATCATTCTCATTTCATGCCTTTGATCTTATGGGATTTGTGAATCTTGATTATTCTCTTTATATTTAATTAAAATCCTTTTAAGTCAGTGTTATCTGTTTTAAAATGTGGTGTGTTCAATGAGATGTTGTTATGCTGTCCTGGACAATTCAAGTTGTTTGAACTTGGAACTGTAAGTTGATGGGAATATGTAATTATTACAATGAGAGGTAGACAAGAGTGGCCCTGCATTGGCCACTTAAAAAGTAAGAGTTCGAAGCAAAGCAGCAACCTGTTTATTGCAAGAAATGACTGCATCTAAAAAGCCCTTTTCATATTTGGTTATTATTTGTCTTTGGAATTTCTGACACACTGACAAAACAATAAAATAAAAGATGAAGTGTTTGTTTGCGATAGATCATCAGCCTTCATATTAAGTCAAAATAAGAATATCACAAGTTCGATTTTCTCCCCAAAACCGTCACAAAAGTACTTTCAACCAGTCACACGGCTCGATGGGCTGCAGCCTCCCTACGCTGCGGTGATTATGCAACCTGTGATTGAGATAGGAATTTGGTAACACAAAGCGGTGCCGACCAAACAAAAGGGACATCATTAACACAGCGGGAACACCGGGCCGCTATTGACTCAGCAACAGGGTGAAACCAGGGCAAGAGGATGAGCATGCCAACCCAAAAAG